>NW_022196913.1:38841417-38858878 GCF_008632895.1 Mastomys coucha | reverse complement strand
AGAGAGAAAGAGAGAGAGAGAGAGAGAGAGAGAGAGAGAGAGAGAGAGAGAGCGCGCTAGGGTTCTATTCTCAAATGCAGGTTTCAGGGTCACAGCCATAGAGTTCATTAGCTCATTTTTGGAGACATCCTTGCTGCTTCTCCTGTTTTCCCATGATCCACAGGGTAAAACCTTCCATCAGGAGCATGTGGGAGCCAAGACTGCATTCAATCTCTGCAGCCTTTCTTGATGGCTAGTGCTTTCTTTCTAAAATAATAATAATTATTATAATAATAATTTAAATGCATGTAAGTGCAAGTGGTGTTATTGTAGGGAGGACTTAAGAAGCTTCTAGAATTTATTTTTAGTAATATTTCTGAGCACTAATGATTGCTACTACTAGCCACTATCTAAGTAGCAGTCTTTTATCAACCAAAGGAGAACACTGGGCTCACACTGTAGAGAACTGTGGATGCCGTTTTTCTCTAGTGAGGGAGATGGCACATAGTGAGACTGCAATGGGCAGAGGACACCCCACAGTGTCTGCTCTCTCCTTCCATTGTGCGGGTTCTAAGATTGAACTCAGATGGCGAGCCTGGCAAGTGAGAGCGTTTGCGGCTGAGCCATCTTAACTGCCTCTCATTGCACTCTCTAAGCTATATTTTTCCATGCCTGCACTGGCACGCATAGTTCCACTTTCTGTTTCTATGCTTCTTTACTCCTTTTGGAGTCTGTGAGGAAATGAGATATTGTAAATGCCCTTCTGTGTCTGTTTTTAAGTCTCATTAGTTAGCATAATATCCTCCAGTTTCACCCAGATTGTTATAAATGATGGCATCTCCTTTTTGAAGTTGAATGACATCTCAATATATACGTGCACACACATGTACTTATGTCAAAGTGTATCTGTCCATTCACCTATCAACACACACATGTGCTGTTCCATATCTTGGTCGATATGAGTGACGATGCAATCTTGGAGGCACAAATATTTCCATTTCTGTTTCTTTCTGTATACACCTGACAATGGGATGGCAGACTTATCTGATTGGATGATGCTTATGTTTTTTAGGAAAGGGCAATGATTTTGTTTGTTGTTTTTCCTAAAATACACCAACTAATATTGCTATCAATAATATATACATGTTTATTTTTCTCCACATTTTTACAAAACTTGGTGAGCTATTAATATTTCTTGGAATACTACCCTAGCAGGTATGAGGTACAGGTAATTGGATTTCTTTCCCAGGTCATTAGTAATGCTAAGAATTTTTCATATACCTGCTGGCTGATGGAAAATCTTTGTAGAAAATTGTCTGTTAAGGTTCCTTCCCAGCAGACCTAAATGTCCTTTTTACAGTGTGTATAGAAAGTCGACTCAGATATGTTATTTGTCCTGTACATTCATCTATGGTCCCAATGTGAGCTTTCCAGAGACTCAGGGCTTCCAATGATATAACATTATAATTTACTCTGTTCTTTTCATTTTGCATATTACTATTTCCCTTTTTTTGCATACTTGCCCCTGTTGGTAGCTTTTAGTTTGATCTGTTACTCTGAACTAGGAATCCTAGTAATAGGCTCCATACATGTGGCAAACTAAATACTTCCATGTGCCACCAACCTTGAAAGCAGCCATGGTTGAGGAGGCTAACTGTGGATGTTTCATACATGAGTTGAAACTGTTAAGTCTACTGTTTTTTTAATCACTTTCCTAATTTCATGTATCCATATCTGGATTGATGTAAAATAAAACTTTAGATGGCATATTTAAGAGGTTTTTATTACAGAAATAATACGTCCAGATGCAGAAAGTCATCTTGTCTATCAAAAATAGACAAGCCTCAGTAGCTTACTCGCTTACACCTGAGACTCCAGCTACATGGGATTTGGTGCCTTCTTCTGACCCTTGTCAGCACATGCACTTATGTGCATACACGCACGCACACACACACACACACACACACACACACACACACACAGAGAGAGAGAGAGAGAGAGAGAGAGAGAGAGAGAGAGAGAGAGAGAGAATTTTAAAATAATAAAAACAAATCTTTTAAAAATAGCTAGTTAGGAAGTAAGGAACCACTTCAGTTAATAAAGTGTTACTCTGCAAGTATGAGAACTTGAGTTTCATTTTCATCCCTAGTATCTGTAAAAGAAAAGCTGTGCATTACAACCCCAACACTGGGGAGGTGGGAACAGGACGATCCCTGGGACTTTCTGGCCAGCTACAGTCTACTCTATTTGGGAAGTTCCAAGCCTGTGAGAAACCTTCTCTTAAAAAGAAGAGGAAGAGGAGGTTAAGGAGAAGGAGGAGGAGGAGGAAGAGGAGGAGGAGGAGGAAGAAAAGAAGGAGGAAGGGGAAGAGAAGGAGGAAGAGGAAGGAGAGGAGGAAGAGGAGGAGGAGGGGGAGGAGGAGGAGGAAGAGGAAGAGGAGGAGGAAAAAGAGGAGGAAGAGGAGGAGGAAGAGGGGAAGAGGAGGAGGAGGAGGAAGAAGAGGAGGAGGAGAATAAGATAGCAATGGGATTTGAATTTGTTTTTAGGCTTCCACAGTCACACGTAGAAAAGTGGTGACTGAAAACTACTTGTTCACTTCTCTCTATGGAAGCACCTAAATGTATTGAAACAACTCTTTGTTTTTACTTATTAAGTTAAACTCTTTTAGCTGAAGTTTAATGTTGACACAGAAAAGCACACATATACAAAGTGTACAGCTCCATAGATTTTTTTTTTTTACAAAGTGAAAATTGCTGTATAATCCTACTTAGAGAAGAAATTGGACATGACCCCCACACAAACACACCACACAGCTGGGGCTACTGCCTCACAGAGATAACAAGAATTCTGATTTGTGTCAACAGAAATCTCACCTAACTTTGCATTTTATGTAAGAAAAATTGTATTCACCATGTCCTTTGGTGTCCAGCTTGAGATACAGCTCAGCAATTAAGAATGCTGGCTGCTCTTCTGGACCCAAGATCTATTCCCAGCACTCATGTGGCAGCTCATAGCTCCAGAAGATCCAATACCCTTTTCCGGCCTTCTCGGGCATCAGACACACATGTCTTGCACAGACATATACGCCTGAAAAACTCTCATACACATAAAATAATAAACAAATTAAAATACTTTTTAATAAAAATTCTAGCCTGAATTTTGTGAGGCTCATTTCTTTTGTGGGAGTCCATTCGGTGGAGTGTTTCTTTATAGGTTCACAATAGGAATCAATTTTGTTTCCAATTTTCCTGGAGTTCTGTGTCGTTTCTAGGTTGGAGCTGCTGCAAAAAGCTTGACTGTAATCTCTCTTGCGTGTGTCACCTGGTGCTGGTATATCTGCATTTTCGTTAAGTGGTTTATATTTATAATATTCAGCTGTTGCGCTGGCCATAATTTTCCCAATTATCAGACAAACTGAGATCCCAGTTGTGTGGCATTTGAGTGCCTGGTTTTTAAGTGCTCTGCTCAGAACAACACAGCTGATTTCTGTTATTATTGTTTTAGGCATAATACAGTAGCATGCCACTGTGGTTTTACTTTGCATTTGTGACTTTTTGTGTATTGGTTGCCCAATCGCATATCTTCTTTGGTAAAGTTTCTATTAGATTCTTTTTTTTTAACTTTAGGACCAGAAGTATTTATTTTATGTTTATGAGTACACTGTATCTGTCTTCAGACACACCAGAAGAGGGCATCCATTACAGATGTTTGTGAACCACCATGTGGTTGCTAGGAATTGAACTCAGGACCTCTGGAAGAGCAGTCAGTGTCTTAACTACTGAGCCATCTCTCAAGCCCCACAAATGCCTTTTCATAATTGTGGGATCTGTTCTGGAATAAAGAGCCAAGCTGGCTGCTCTATGATCTGCTGTGTTAGCTATTAGGGAGGTTGAGTCAGAGGGATGGCTTGCATCCTTTAACCTTATCTAGCGTTTTTGGAGATATATCTGAATTTGAGAGAGCTTGCCTAGAATCACAAACCCCGGGCTAGCTCTTTTGCAGTCCATGACCTAGATGTGGTGGGATCCTGGCCCATCTGGGGATCCATTCCATTTGTAGACACAAAACCCAGACACTATTGCTGATGCTAAGAAGTGCTTGCTGACAGGAGCCTGGTATGGCTGTTCCCCGAGAGGCTCTGCCAGAGCCTGACCAATACAGATGTGGATGCTCACAGTCAAGCCTCAGACTGAGCATAGGGACCCAATGGAGGAGTTAGGGGATGGACAGAATGAGCTGAAAGGGTTTGCAACCCCATAGGAAGAACAACAATATTAACCAACCAGATCCCCCAGAGTTCTCAGGGACTAAACCACCAACAAAAGAATACACATTGAGGGACCCACAGCTCCAGTTGCTTATGAAGCACAGGATTGCCTTATCTGGCATCAATAGGAGGGGAAGCCCTTTGACTTGAGAAGACTCTATGCCCCAACATAGGGGAATGCTACAGTGGTGAAGGGGGAGAGTAGGTGGGTACATGGGGGAGCTCCCTCATAGAAACAGGGGGAAGTGAGGATGGAATAGGGGGTTTGCAGGAGTCAAGATGGGAAGGGGGATAGCATTTGAAATGTAAATAAATAAAATAATCAATAAAAAAAAACAAAAGACGCCGGGTGGTAGTGGTGCACACCTTTAATCCCAGCACTTGGGAGGCAGAGGCAGGCAGATTTCTGAGTTCTAGGCCAGCCTGGTCTACAGAGTGAGTTCTAGGACAGTCAAGACTACACAGAGAAACCCTGTCTCAGAAAACAAACAAACAAACAAACAAACAAACAAAAAAACCAAGAGACAGTTGTCATGTCTTTGAGTCAAGTATGGGTGAACATAAAAAACCATCAAGAAGAGAAACACATAGTCAAGCCATCTCTCCAGCCCCACAAATGCCTTTTCGTAATTGTGGGATCTGTTCTGGAATAAAGAGCCAAGTTGGCTGCTCTATGATCTGCTGTGTTCACTATTAGGGAGGTTGAGTCAGGGACATGGCTTGCATCCTTTAACCTTATCTAGCGTTTTTGGGGCACGGCTGTGCACTTTCCTTTCAGTGCTCCATAGGCAGAAGCTGAGGGAGATGGTCTGCATAGTGAGATCTAAGCCAGCCCATGTCAGAACATGGTGATTTTGAGGCTGGAGAGATGCCTAAAGAGTAAAGAGCAGAGACTGCTCTTTCAGAGGACCCATGTCAGATGGCTTAAAACCGCTTAAATATAACTACATATCCCATGATATCTCAAGGGATCCAACACCTGTCCTGTCTCAACTTTCCTTTCTTTTTTAGTACCAAATTATAACAAGAGAAGTGTATTGTATCTAATCTCCGCCTGAGCCACTGAAAGAAGTGCTCATGGTACTGTTTGAGAATCTGGAATAGGAAAACACAGTCAGCATGAACACTCAGTGGTTGCACCAGCACCGTTGTGTGATCTTCCTCCTCTGATTGTGGCTGTGGAACTCGGAGAAGATCCCGTGTTGGAGTCCATATTTCCAGGAAGTCACATTTGACATCCACCAAATTGAGCTCTTTCAGTTTACACCTCCTAGGCCGAACCTTCTGGCCACTCAGCCAATCCACTCCATTCAACACAGCCTGGAAGGTATCACCATGGTAGGAATCCCTCAGTGGACAAATAAAGAGGTTTTCATAGGGCCAAGTTGTTACCATGTGCTTCACAATTTTTCTGCGTCTCTTAATGAAGGCCTCCTTGAACAGTGGTGGGAATAACACTTTGGGCGGGTCCTCCAGAGCAGAGACAGCCAAGTCTTCATTCCTTGCTAGCTCCTGGATTGCCAGCTGTTGGAGCATGGGAAGAGTCTGGAAGCACATCCTTAGGGATTCAGGCAGAGGGGTCCAGACACAGACACAGGTGACAGGTCTCCTACTCCAGCAGAGTGAGGAGGTGACTCTAAGATTCCCCTCTATTAGACTTTTACTTAATTCAAAATTTTCAGCTTTTTTATCCCTATGTAATTTTTTAAATGTATTTCAGTTACGAGTCATTTGTCACACATATGTTTTGAATAGGCCTCCCACTATGAGTTTTCTGTTCACTCTCCTTGATGGAGTCTTTTGCTGAACACAAATCAATTTAATATAGGTTGCCTTTTTTCCTTGTGTCTATTTTAGATATTTTTTCAAGACCATGAAGTTCTCTTCTGTGCTGCTTCCAGTAATTGGGTTGTTTTCTGCTCCTTGGTTAAGTCTCTGGTCCATCTGGAGCAGACGTGTGGTATAAGGTGAGGGGACCTGAGATGTACTTTTGTCTCTGTTTATCAGTTGACCTAGATATTCTTTACGTCACACATATGGAGTACTATCTCCACGCCATCAGTCATCTCTCTGCCTGCCCATCTATCTATCTATGTATCTATGTATCTATCTATGTATCTATGTATCTATGTATCTATGTATCTATGTATCTATGTATGTATGTATGTATGTATGTATGTATGTATGTATCTATCTATCTATCTATCTATCTATCTATCTATCTATGTATCTATCTATCTATCTACTTGCTATCATTTATGATCTATCTAGCTATTAATGATTGCCTATCATCTATCAACATCTATTCTTTCTATTATCTCTCTGTCTGTCCATCTGTCAAGAGAGGGCATGCCAGTTTTAATTTGCTATGCTTCCATTATTGGTTTTTATTTCATTTAATGTCACCCCAGCACCAAATTCGTCATGGTAGCTTTATAATCCATCTTGGTTTCCAGGGCTAGGAGTCTTCCATCTTTATCCTTCAGGAAAAGAACAGCCTGTCAGCTCAGCTCAATGCTTCGCCTTTCCCCTGGGACCTTGGCCTTCAAACTCTACTGCATTCATTTTCTGGTGGTGTCTTCAAACAGACATTGTCCAAAGCAAAATTTATCCAGCATTTATAGCTCCTTCCAAGACAAACTCAGTCTATTTGTTAGCTGCCTCATAGCAGATAGCAGCAGAAATCTGACCATAACATTTTTTGAAGTTTTTTAGAAATTGTGGTTAAAAAATAACACAGTATAAAAAGTTTGCTATATTAGTCATATAAAGTATTCAACTCAGAGGCATTCAGTATATTCAGGTTGCTGTGCACTCATAGCTACTAGCTTTACAACTTCTTTCTTTTCACCTAGACTCTCTACCCACTCCCAGCCCCATTTATCCTTATTTCTGATGACTAATGTTAGTAGCGTTTTAACTTCCTAACATGTTTTAGGAACACATCACTTATCACAAAGTATGTTGGTTGGTTGTGTTTCTGGTATATACGGAATATTCCACTGTTTTGTTTTGCTTTTATGTTGGTAACATAAAACAGGCATGCATTTGATACTCAGAAAAGGAGCTCATCCTCAAGGCACCTCAGCATGTATATGCAAAAATTCTAAAGTCTGGGTGTGGAGGGGCTCTCAAATCTTGATGCCCAGGGTGTTTCAGATAAGAAGATCTTGAGCTGGTTGTTGTGGCACACAACTTTAATCTCAGCACTCTGGAGACAGAGGCAGATGGATCTCTGTGAGTTCTAGGCAACCTGGTCTACAAAGTGAGTTCCAGGATAGCCAGGGCTACACAGAGAAACCCTGTCTTGAAAACCCGAAAGGGAAGGGAGAAGGGACATGTCTCTTCTTATATTTAAAAAAAAATCACATCCATCATCTCATATTGATCTCTTATAGGACCCTGAGAGGGGTTGGTATCAATGAGTTTGTGCTGGAGGATGAGCAGAGCTCACGCCAGGTTAGCTGAGGTTGAACCCAAGGGCTTACTGCAGTCACACTGAAGTGTGTTCTGCCCACTCAGATATCTCTTTAGTCACATGCCTTCCTTCCCGACACAGATCTGATCTCGGCTAAGATGATAAACAATAATTAATACAACATCCAGCCAACCTGGAAATTGGAACATTCCATGTACTGAGTGATGTGGTATCTTCTTTCTCCCCAGGGAAAGTGAATAATTGAGTACCTGGCCTGCCTTGCGTCATGGAACAGGCAGCTGCTTGCAAGTGCTTCTCGGATACCAAATGTTCTGTTTGGTGGAAAAGAAAATTCTTTATTCTGGGCCCATCTCTGTTGTTTAACACACAGTTCAGTGGGGTAGAAAAGAATGGCCATCCAAGTGTCCATGGTCCCATGGCTCCTCCCACAACACTAGGCAGAACCAAGCATTTCTTTCCCCTCCCACAGTGCAACCAAAATTAGCAGCTCAGGGCTAGAAAGGCAAAACTAGGACTAGACACCAAGGTTTTTGGGGAGTCGGGAAGTCCATATGAGATATGGAATGGGACAAGAAGAGAACACTGCACTCAGATGCAGGTCCCAGAGCATCTCCAAAGAAAGTCAGAGCTGAGTTTAGTGATCACATAGCCATTCTGTTTCAACAGCTGCCCCTGTTATGAGAGTTGTGCAAGAGAAACTGGCACTGGAACCCCCACACTAAGGAAAAGCTGGCCAAGGCTGCAGGCTAACACAGCTCCCCAAGTCCCTGACAAATCACAGTCCATCTCTCCTCTACTCGATGTCCTTTACCTTTTAAAATTGTGGTCATATTCCATCATGTGTTCAAATCCATGCCATCTTCCCCAGCTCTATGGGTCCCTATGATACTAGGAATAACACTTAAGTAAATTAAATATCCCTGCTAACATTTAAGAAATGTTGACTATTTCCACCACAGACACTGGCATGACAGATAACTTTTATGTAGGTATCTTTGTGCTTGTTTGCAAAATGTGCAGAGTTTACTTCCTTTAACTGGAGATGCTAGACCAGAGTAGACTGTTCATTCTATTAATTGAATTGACACTCACATAACATGAAATTAAACACTTTAACTTACCCAACCTCCTTCCAAATATTGCATATTCTTAGAGTCGTTTTCCCCGGTTCCTTCCCATTTCTTGACTTTGGAAGCTACCAATTAGTTTCCATCCACGTAAAATTTCCAGTTCATATATTTCAAGTAAATAAGACCACAAAGTGTATGAGCTTTATGTCAGGTTTCTAACACAGAATATGGTTGTCTTGAGGCTTTCTCATCTTATGTTATGGGTCAACATTTCTTTTTTTTCATAGCTGGATGAAACTCCATGACATGCATACACTCATCTATTGATGAACTCATCTACTCATCTACTGATGAACATTCTTGCCAATTCTACCAATGGCTACTGTGTACATATTTCATTGTTTTCCATGTGTTGAGTGTATACTGAGAAACTGAATTGATATATCACTGTGGTTAAGATTCCAATAGACTCTGGAAAATGCTGGCCTTGGAGGGCTTCTGTGCACGTGTGGTGCACATGCATACAGTTAGTCACACAAACAGACACATGAAAAAGGGGTGAAGGAGATGTGGGAACTCTGGTCTCTTCCTCTGTTTTGCTTTCTAGTCCATCATGAAGGGACAGTTTCCTCCACTTTCAACACGAGGTGTTCTGTTATCACACGCCCTTAGCAACAGGCCGATCCACAGTGAATCATAACTTTTGAAACCATGAGGCAAAATAAACCTTTACTCTTTTTAAGTTGCTTCCCAAAGGTATCTTAGAGCAGAAAACCAACTAACACATTTGTACTCAGTGTCATGGTTCAGGAATATAAGTGCCTTGTGGCTTATAAAATAATATTCTCAATGAAGAATTTTTCATCCTTGAATATAAAAAGTGTCCTGTTGAGAAACAAAGTCAGGAGACCACTCAGGAATTAGCCAAGTTCATCAAGGTTGCATATTCTTCAAGTCATTTCTCCAGGTTCCTTCCCATTTCCTGACTTTAGAAGCTGCCAACTAGTTTCCATCCATGAATACCATCTTCTTCATGACTGTCCCTCCAGGGGATGGAGAAATAGCTTAGCAGTTAAGAATATGTTCTTGGGGCTGGAGAGATGGATCAGCAGTTAAGTGCACTGACTGCTCTTCCGAAGGTTCTGAGTTCAAATTCCAGCAACCACATGATGGTTCCACAACCATCTGTAATGGGAGCTGATGCCCTCTTCTGGTGTGTCTGAAGACAGATACAGTGTACTTACATATAATAATAATAAATAAATAATTTTCTTTAAAAAAAAAAGGGAATGTGTTCTTGCAGAGGACCCAAACCCACTTCTCCCAGCAACCACATCAGAAGGCTAGCATCTTCCTAAAAGTCTAGCTCTGGAGGGATCTGATGCTGGACTCTACAGACACCTACCTATACACATATGGACACACCCACATAATAGACACACAACATGCACTATTAAAAAATAAAAATAAATCTTAAAAATAGACAGACGGTCCTTCATTTAGACACCTAGCCACCTCTAGGAAGCCCTGACATTTCCCTAGTCTTCAACGACTCAGTCTCCATAGCAGCTAAAGGAAATCATGGAGTATAGGCTTTGGGGACTTGTTTGTTTTGTTTTCTTTGTGTGTGTGTGTGTGTGTGTGTGTGTGTGTGTGTGCTACTGTATCCAGGTGCTAATGAGTTCAGGACAGGATGTGAGAGTTCCTGGAGCTGGAGTTACAGGTAGGCACCTATGAGCTTCCTGACTAGGGGACTAGGAAACCCAACTCAGGCCCTCTGGAAAAGCAGTACATGCTGTCAACCACTGAGCCATCTCCAGCCTCCTGGAACATGGTTCTTATAAATGAGACTAAAAGAGAAGTCTGCTGAGAGTTATAGGCAAGTTCTGACTGTGTTTTGTTCCCCCACTGACCAACCCCTAACCAACCATACTTTATCTAAGATAAACCCAAAATATGCTGTTCTCTGACTTGGAGATAGCCCTCCATTCCCTGCACGTTCCACATCAGAAGAGCCAGCCAACCACACACTGTAAACAAGGAGAGGAAGCTGCTTGAATCCTGAACGTAGGCACATCTTCTTTAGCGGCTTTCCCTAAACAAGGCAGGATAACAACTCTTTACAAGCCATGTCCTTCACATTGGGTCCTAGAAGTTCTTTAGAGAGATTTAAGATTGCATGGAAGAAGGTGCAACTTCTATATAGACCCTATGCCACTTTCTGTGATGGATTTGAGCATCCACAGATCTCGGAGTTCAAGGTGGGTCCTGGAGTCAGTTCTCCCATTCCCTGCTGAGGGACAACTGTATATAGTGCTGTGGTGACTAAAACAGAAAGGTGAATCTATTGAGGGAGACACCCCCCCCAACACCACCTCAGCCCTGGGGTGTTATTTTCAGGCTAAGCCAGGAGGGCTTCTACCCACCTGCTCCAGATTTTTCATTATGTGGAAATGTAAAAGCAGACTACTGTCTATTGTTAGGTAGATGCTCTTTGCTTGCAGCCAAGAGCTGTCCTGGCACAGATCTTTGCCAAAGCCTTGTTATTTGCTTTTGTCCTTATTTTTCCCCCTTGAGAACCATCTGCTTATGTCTTTAGCCTGTCTTTCTCCCGGGTCATTTTCCTTGTTTCATTCTCACATTTAAAAGCTTTGCTTATTAGGATTGTTGTTCTTTTGCCTAAAATATGTGTGCTTAGTTATCTTTATGTTCACATGCTATCAATTATCTTTAACTCTCTTCACAGTGGACTTTCCTGCATTAATGCAGTCATTTTTGTCCATGTCACCTTGGTGGATTTTCTAAGAGTAACAAGTCACTTTTAGAAATTCCATACCTGCTTCAAAGGTGTGGGAATAGCAATGTGTATGCTTTTAAAGATTGTTTTGACATTTATTTGTTTCTATTTATTATGCCTTATTTCCTTAGTGTCATTTAAATTGTGTTCATTTGTTTTAGCATGAGAACACATTATATTGTGTGACACTAAAATGTGGGCATAGGACCATATTATATTTTGTCAATGATAAAATTCACTTACAATGTAAGAACATTAGAATCAGTAAAGAGGCATTAAATACATGATAGGTTTGAGATATTATCTCGTGTAGTGTTCATGTTAGAAAGCAACTGGGGTTTGTTGTCTTGAGACAGGGTTTCACTATTGCCTTGGTTATTTTTCTGTTGCTGTGTTAAAGTACCATGACCAAAAGCCATTCTTGGTCATCATGAAGGAAAGCCAGGGCAGGAACTCGAGGCAGGAACTGAAGCAGAATTCCTGAAGAATCCTGCCTACTGGCTTGCTGTTTCTGTGCTCAGCCTAACTCTCTCTCTCTCTCTCTCTCTCTCTCTCTCTCTCTCTCTCTCTCTCTCTCCCTCTCCTTTTCCTTCTCCCTCTCCCTCTCCCTCTAAATCCCTCCCTCCCTCTCTGCCTTCTCTCTATGTACATACATATATATATGTATATATATATACATATATATATGTGAATATATATATCACCAGGATTACCTGCTCAGGAATGGTACCACCTACAGTGGGCTGGTCCTCCTACATCACTTATCAATCAACAAAATGCCCCCACAGACGTGCCCACATGCCAATCTGAGAGAGTTAATTTCTCAGTTGAGATTTCTCCTTCCCAAGTGCCTGAAGTTCACAACTAAAGCTCACTGTAACAGTCACCCTGACTCTAAAAGGCTGACAAAGAGGCTGACTGGTACATGGGCTCTGGAATATTGGTTTATATACTAAAAGGCTAACTGGCTGGTAAGTTGTAGGTGTTCTCCATGAAATAGCTAGACCTCGGAGGGACAGTCCTTTCACATCAGCAGGGCCCTTGAATACTATGATATCAAAATATAGAATAAAAAGATATCATCTACTTAAGACAATTAGCACTTTACTAGGCATGTGCTATTCTCCTTTGGGAGAATGTCTTCCCCATTCTGTTAAGAACAAAGTCACAGATACCATTAACAAGCTTCCTTAATTTTCTGCTGAGCTGATGGGTGGGTATAAGACTCCTGAGCAGGTACAAGTCAGTTTTAGTGTTCATAAGGTGCAACCAATGGTAAAAGGGAATAGGATTGCAATACAGAAAGAGGCAGAGAAGAAAGAGGGGAGACAGGAATGTGTGAATCTGGAACCCAGTTATCCCGAAAGCAAATTGTACCTTTTCCTTAATAACAAAAAGTATCACTTTTCTCCTTTGCCTAAATTACTTTGAATGATATTTTTCCCTTTGCATTTCATCTTTATAGAAGAGGAGCTGTGTGTGATTCTAGATTTCTGCTTGGAAAAATCAAAGCAGTCCTTTTCAATGGCTGTCTAAAAATTTGTATGTTCATCCTTGCACTGTGGCATTTCAGTATTATAAGAATTTGGAGCCTACATCTTCAAATTTCCTCTGAAATGATGAAAGTCAGGTGAGTAAATTTTGAAGTCTAAAATAGGGCAGACTGGTAGGTTTGATCATTACTATTATACAAAGTTTCACGTGTACTTAGATCTCTGGTTAAAAAAGGACTGCTCCCTGAAGAGAGTCCAATATGAGTAAGCGCTAGTGGACACTGCAGACAGCTACCACCCATGGAATCAAAGAACAGTTTCAAGGAACTGACGTTGTTGGAAAATAGGCATACCATTCTTCAAGAAACACTGTGCCTGCCGACCCTCCTGAGAAAGGACTAATGGAGAATCAGAGCAACTGCCTACTGGTGATGCCTGGAAACGAGATGGGTGACTATAAGTAAAATACCAGGAATGCAATTGCTCGCTCAAATCAGAAGACAGTCTGGCTCCACTCTCAAAAACATTATCAGAAATTACCATTTGCTGATCTAATGCCATTGGCATCTAATAATGTCAGGCCAAGATGGGACTCGATGGTTTTTCACTTGCTTGTGTTCACCACTCCTCTTTCTGATCATCTTACACTCACTCAGGTATAACTTAAAACTAAATTAAAACTAAGTTAAAAAATTAAATCAATTCACTATTGTGGTTGGGATGTAGATTGTCTCCATGTCTTCAGGGGGCACTGTTAGAAGATAAGTCGTGGAGTTTTTAAGAAGCCACGCTTCAGGAAGGTTGTTAGTCATTGATGACATGCCCTTGGAGGGGGGGTTGAGGCAGTTCTCTTGGGAGCCCTAACTTGATGACTCTCATAAGACAGTTTTTTTTTTTTAAATTAAAGAGCAAACTTGGCAGGTAATGTGATGAACATCTGTGATTCCAACACTTAAAAGGCTGAGGCAGGATGAGCTTAAGTTTGAGACTAGTCTGGGCTTAAGTTTAAGATAGTAGTGACCTATGCAAAAGAAAAAGAAAAAAAAGAAAGGAAGGAAGAAAGAAGAGAAGGGAAGAGGAAAGAAGAGAAGAGAAGAGAAGAGAAGAGAAGAGAAGAGAAGAGAAGAGAAGAGAAGAGAAGAGAGAACAAAAGTGGCTACTCTCCACACATTCAGCATTGTGGCATCATCTCCATGAATTTCTCACTAGTCCTGATATTAGACTAACACTAGCCATTGGACCTACTACAGGTCAGTGGGCCAAATATACCTCTTTTCTTCCTAAGTTACCCAGCCTTTGATATATTACTGTAGTAATAGAAAATAGAGAAACCTAAACAAAGTGGGCACACTCAGTCTATCATGCCTTCTTTCACAAAGGAAATACCAAATGAAAGGTAAGAAACTGCTTGGTTCTCAGTATGGAATCCCATCCTACAATGGTTTCCCTAGTCTATTAAGCTGAGGGCATGCAGATGGAATGTGGGCTGCCTGAATATGATAAAATAACATCGATCACAGCCATGCTTGTTTCTCCCTAGCCCTGGCTTTTGGAATAAGGGTAGATAGATCTCTCACTGGGTGTTTTCAGTTCTGTATTCATGAACAAAAATGACTTTAAAACAATATGAATCCTTCTGTAGATATTTCTGGATCAAAACTATTATTTTCAATATCCAGCAATCCTCAGTTCACCTCTTCTCCCTCTTTTTCTTTTCTTTTTTAAAAGATGTATTTATTTTATACATGTAAGTACACAGTCACTCTCTTCAGACACACCAGAAAATGGCATCAGATCCCATTACAGATAGTCGTGAGCCACCATGTGGCTGCTAGGATTTGAACTCAGGACCTTTGGAACAGCAGTCAGTGCTCTTAACTGCTAAGCTGTCTCTCCAGCCCACCTCCTCTTTTTCTACCACCCAATGTTGTGGAATATTTAATACCAATCTGGGGTTACCTGGTCTTTGATCATTCAATTCCTGGATAAAGACATATTTTATTATTTACAATAAGCCTTAATCAACACTAGAGCTGGGCAGATATCTATCCTCTATGTTATTGGAATCTACTTTTCTATTGATAATCCTGGGTTATTACTTACTATGTTTTATCTGGGCTGCTCATAATTCCAATGGCCAGCCCTCAGGATCATACTTTCTTGACCCCTGACCCATGGTGTCTTTTTCCTCTCTTGACCTTCTTTTCCCTCTCCTCGAGGTCTCCTCTGACCCCCATGCCAGGAACATCAAGTACTATCTCAATTCTGCCCAGCTATAGACTGTAGGGAACTTTATTTACCAATCAGAAATAACTTGAGGGACAAGGTCATACAGTGTCATTTGGGTCTATGTGTGGATTCTCTTGTCTCTGGGGTGACCAGGTCTTGGGAGCTTAGCATTACAATACATAGCAACAGATCAAACCTCAACAACCCAAGTCTGTGGACTATGAACCACTTCAGTAAGCAAAGAATGAGTGAATGAATGAATGAATGAATGAACACTCTCATTTCTATGCACATTAACATCTGAATAAAGCTTGATACTTAGAGGCACCAGTCTTCATTCATTCATTCATTCATTCATTCATTCATATATCCAGCCATATGTTCAACAAAAATTTACTAAGTGCCAATTTATCTGTCCCCTCTTGTAGCTCTTGTGTGAGTTCTTCTAAAACCCTTGTCATAATTATGAGACAGACCTGTGGGCAAGTAGGCAGGCCACAGTATGGCAGGAGTGACAACTACCATCCACTAGTTTGCCTTTGGTGGGGATACCCTTCTCCAGAGGAACAAATATCTGGGAGCACATCCCATGAGACAAGTACCGATTCCTTCCCACCTGACAAATGAGCCTTCTCTGTCACACACAGGATGATGGTAATGGGTACCATCCTGATTCCTTTGTGAAGCAAGTAAGACTAATGGGTGCTACATGGGCATGATTCCAGCATAGGCATGAGGACCAGGCAGTCTGACTCCAAGGCTCCAACCATCCTAATAGAGTGTCTCATTCTTCCAGTAACAGCAAGCAAGGAATAACATCAACAGTCTCTTTTGCATTTATCAGTGCTGGCATCATTCTCCCTGGTGTCTCCTTCACTTTTTCCTCTTCTGTCACCCAGCACTGAAGGGTTGGCAACACTCCTTGGAAGTTTTATCTCCTCCACACATTCTTCCCAGTGAGTGGCTATAATACATGCAAGGGTCTATGTGAACCCAGCAGAAAGATGCATTCATTATTCTATTGCTTCAGAATTTACAGAATATACAGTTGGCCCTCCATATTCATGGGCTCTACATCCACAGATTTAACCAGCCACAGACTAGAAGCATGCAGAAGAGAGTGCTGCTCCTGCACTGAATGGGCATATCCTGTCATTCCTTAGACCTCTGTCTGGAAAAAAACACTGACATTGTGGTAGCTGTTATAAATGATTCCAGAATGATTTAAGGTATATGCAAAGGAATACACAGGTTATCGGAACAGTATGCCATTTTATAGGAGAGGGTTGATTCACAGATCTTGATCCTGCTGATGGATCACCTGAATGATAACTATGGATTGAGCTTTATTACATCTTGTAATGGCTTAAGTGAGGGAACAAATCTATAGGAAGAGACATGCTATGAATGTTTTGTTTTACCTAAACACTAGACCAACTCCAGCATGGATTCCATTTGTCTTGGATTTGAGGAGTGTCTTGGGATGAAGTCCCACAGATGCTGAAGGAGCCACTGTATGGAGCAGGTATGGTTGTGTTTTGTAAAATTTTTCAGGTGGTCTGATGTTACCACATATTGGGAATGCCCATATTCAGAGGAAAAGGAAATCAGTTTTGGTGATTTCCTGTAAGAAGAAAGAGGTGAAGAATGTTCTTTGGCCTGCAACTTCTGGTTGCAGAAGTGTCCATTATAAGCTCACAGTCAGTTGGATACCTGAGAACCACCATACCTCTGCTCTACTCTGAGAGCAGGGTGGCCAGGTTATAGCCCAAGTTCTACTGGAATTCATCAAAATACACTGTATTCTTTCCTTAAGAAAAGAAACCATTAAAAAGAATCTTAGGGGGATTAAGAGATAGCTTCATCATTAAGAGCATTTGATGTTCTTGAGGACCTGCTTACAGGGTTGACCAATGTAAGCAATGATATTGATTCCCAGCACCTCTGTGGTAGCTTATATTTATCTGCAATTCCATGGACTTCTAGGGGATCCAGAGTCCTCTTCTGGCTTCAATGAGTAACAGGTACATGCAGTACATGTCCATATATGCAGACAAATCACTCCTATGTATAAAATAAAAATAAACCTTTTTTCTTTATTTTTTGTTTTTTTTTTAAGTTTTATTGTATTATGATGAGAAAAGTTACAAGATTTCAATTTATCTGAATTTGTTAACATTTAAAAAC
>NW_022196913.1:38840132-38840946 GCF_008632895.1 Mastomys coucha | reverse complement strand
TGCTCCTTATGTTGATGTTTTCCATCTATTATCCTTTGTAGGGCTGGATTTGTGGAAAGTTATTGTGTGAATTTTGTTTTGTCATGGAATATCATGTTTTCTCCATCTATGCTAATTGAAGTTTTGCTGGGTATAGTAGTCTGGGCTGGCATTTGTGTTCTTGTAGGGTCTGTATGACATCTGCCCAGGATCTTCTAGCTTTCATAGTCTCTGATGAGAAGTCTGCTCTAATTCTGATAGGCCTGCCTTTATATGTTACTTGACCTTTTTCCCTTACTGATTTTAAAATTCTTTCTTTGTTTAGTGAATTTGGTGTTTTTATTATTATTGGGGGGAAGGAATTTCTTTTCTGGTCCAATCTATTTGGAGTTCTGTAGACTTCTTGTATGTAGTCTGTAGACTTCATAGGCATCTCTTTCTTTAGGTTAGGAAAGTTTTCTTCTATAATTTTGTTGAAGATATTTACTGGCCCTTTAAGTTGGGAGTCTTTACTCTCTTCTATACCTATTATCCTTGGGTTTGGTCTTCTCATTGTGTCCTGTATTCCCTGGGTGTTCTGGGTTAGGAGCTTTTTGCTTTTTGCACTTTCTTTGACTGTTGTGTCAATGTTTTCTATGGTGTCTTCTGCCCCTGAGATTCTCTCTTCTATCTCTTGTATTCTGTTGGTGATGTTTGCATCTACAACTCCTGATTTCTTTCCTAGGTTTTCTATCTCCAGAGTTTCTCTCTTTCTGATATCTTTATTTTTTCTATTTCCATTTTTAGATTCTGGGTGGTTTTGTTCATTTCCTTCACCTGTTTGATTGTGTTTTCC
>NW_022196913.1:38825102-38839144 GCF_008632895.1 Mastomys coucha | reverse complement strand
TTTATGTCTTTCTTAAAGTCATGTATCATCACCATGAGAAGTGATTTTATATCTGAATCTTGCTTTTCCAGTGTGATGATGTGTCCAGGACTTACTCTGGTGGGAATATTGGGTTATGATGATGCCAAGTAACCTTGGTTTGTATTGTCTATACTCTTATGCTTGCCCTGCACCATCTGGTTATCTCTGGTGCTACCTGCCCTGGCTAAATCTGACTGGAACCTGTTCTTCCTGTGATCCTGGTTGTGTCAGAACTCCTCAGAGTTCAGCTGTCTCTGTGATCTTGTGATTCTGGGATCCTGTGACCCTGGGAGTGTTAGAGCACCTGGGAGTGGATCTTCCTCTGGGTGCTTTGGGATTGACTGCAGAGTTTGCACCCAAGGTCTGCTCAGGGCATTGGCTGTCCCAGACCAAAATAAATCTTTATAAAAGAACCTTTCTATACACTATTCACCATTGGGGGCTTGGAATGCAAATATTCAAGTGACTTGCTCCATTATCTGTTTTCCCTCTTTTGCCAAGTATTGCATAGCTCATCCATTCTACCCCTCAGGGTACCATGTTAGATTTCTCCCATCATATCTCCTGGAGCTGCAGGACAGCACAGGGGATAAGACAGGTTCTGCTATAACCTGACCAAACCAAAGGCAGAGCTAGTTTTGCCTAGACTGGCAAATCCTAACACAGCTCCTGTGCAGTGGCTCCATGGTCCCTCTATATCCCCGTGGGTTCTACAGCTTTTTCCACTCTCAGCAATCCCTTTGTTCACTGACACTGGTGGTGTGCTCAATAAACCTTGCTTCTGGCCACAACTGGGAGCTGTGTTTGATGCTCCCTCACCTGAACACAGGTGGTTGGGGTGTAGGAGTTGCTGGAGATCTGTAGAAAGACCATGCAGAACTCCTTTCTTGGTTCCAACTCTCTTGATGGGGAGATCCTGCAGACTGGGCAGGGCAAGAAGTGGCCCTGAAGTGGAAAGAAGCAGGGTGCCTGGAACATCCAGTTCCTTCTCACCTACATGATGTTGGCGGAGTCTGTACTGAACAACACGTGCAGAACAGACATATTCCAGCAATCCTCTTGCCCCTATTTCCCATCATTTGCATAGAGGGTGGTAGGGCAGAGGAAAAGAGATGCAAAGGGAACAGAAATGAGATGTGACGTCCACACTGCACAAAAGGGCTAGGCCTCTGCTGCAGGGAGTGCACACATGTCCCTTGTATTACCCATATTCTGTGCTGAATCTAACCATTCTTTGTGTGCACACTCAGCTCCCCACAGGTGCTTCTCTCCTCTCAGCTTCCTGGCTGTGACTGTTTGGGGTACAGCTGCAGTTCATTTGGCAAATAAGTTGAACTTGACTGTACCAGGGGCTTCCCCATAGTTACAGCTCCACCCTCGCCCCACCCTGCTTCAGTGAGCCTAGATTTCAACATGCTTTGCTAGGATGCAATTGTGAAATTCCTTCAGGCTTAAGTGTGGCAGAGTTGTTTAAAATTCAAGGTGCTCCTCCAATTTTAATTATGGATGAGTCAGATAGGGATGCTGGCACAAGGCAGATTCCAATTCAGCAAACTCAGGGTGGTGCCTAAGAGTCTGCATTTGTAACCAGCTCCTAGAGAATGTTAAATCTGTTAGAAACCAAGAAAGTTTAGACTTGAGGCCAGACAGAGACTGCCAACATAACCTCAGTTCACACAGGACTCCTCCTAGTCTGAGCTATATTCTGTCTCCACTTTAGCCCTGAACTCCCAAATTTACATGAAGAGATCAGAAAAACTCAAGAGATAAACACCTGGGAAGATCATGTGTTGATACAAGGGAGAGATGCAATTTATCTAACAGAGAAGTCTCTGAGGAAATCCGGCATGCTGAAACCATGATCTTGGACTTCTAGCAACAGAAACATATGGTGATTTCTCTCAGGCTTCCAATCTATGGGACTTTGTCAGGATAGTCCCAGCTGACTGTAAATGCCGGGAGAAATGCCCTTGGATGTCCCATGAACTTCCACAACCAAGATGGAAAAGAATGATCAGGTGGGTCTTGCTAATGGAGATGGAATCTAGGGTCTGACACCAAACCAGGAAAATGCAATGAGATGTTTGAATTTCCATGATCCCAATGACTAAATGGAGACATGTGTAAGTGCTCTGTCTCTACAGGCCCTGAATTACTGCAGACAAGGGGGAGGGACAGAGAGAACTAAATTTTCTCTAACAGTATAATTTCTACTTTCTAAAAACAACTATCTTGTCAATGTACGGTAAATTTGAATAAGCCTACCCTTTCCAGTACTCAGACACCCCCATTCCTTATAGCTAAGACACCTTTGGGGGGCTTTATTGAACAATGAAGAAGGGTGGAAGGGTCTAGCAGCTGCCCAGTGTGGTGTTCACTGAGCCACACACAGCATGGCAGTCCTAACATGGCACCTTCTCTTCCTGGCATCTCTGAGGCACACATATTCCATACCTGGAGTGCAGTCATTGGCCTAGGAGGACTCTCTGCTTTCCCTCAGTCTGACAGTGTGTCTCCTCCACATTCCTTATTCTACACCTTTAACTATGTGATTGGGGACACTTGTGGGCTCTCTGGTGAGCCTGTATCCTCCTAAACTGGACTCAGAAAGCAAGATAGAATCTCTGTTCTTAGATCCACAGTGCAGATGGGACTTCTCAGTTTTCTCAATGTGAATTTAAGGTGAAGAAGGGAGCAGTCCCCTTCCCCTGGTTCCAGCTAAGTCTATACCTCCATCCCTTTTTCTTCCATGCCTTTCTGGATTCAGCCAAGGTCATCTGTGCCTGGTTTGGAGGAGGCGTGGCTTATCCACATCTGATTCTACATCTCTTTATCCTACTTGCTGTGATTTAGATAAATGTCCCTCAAAGGTCCATGTGCTAAAGCTTTGGTCTCCAGCCCATGGTGCTTTGGAGTGGGTGGTGAAACCTTTAGGATCCAGTAGAAGGAAGTTGTCACCAAGGACATATCCTTGAAGGGGGTATAAGTATCTGGCCCCCTTCCTGTTCCCCTAAAGCAGTCTTTCTTACTTCACATTTACACAATACTATGTTTATGTTACCTTGCTACAGGCCCAAAGCAATGAACCAAGCAACCATGGACAGAAACCTCCAAAACAAATTGAATTTCCTCCTCTTAGGTTGATTATCATGGCTGTTTTCAACATGGAAGAAAGATGGTTAATACACAGGTCACTTCTACTAGGATGCTTTCTTTGCCTCAGAGTGTGTGCTTTTGAAAAGACCTCAAGCTCTTCCAGTTTAAAATGCCTCCCTCCTCCTAACTTACAGCCAACCTCACAACCATTGCCTCTATAATCAGTTTAAAGTCTCTTGAAATTCAAATGCCAAGTACAATTCCATCTATCCCCTCGCCATTTTTTATAACATATACGAAATGGTACAGCATTACCACACAGCACCTGCGCACACCTTCGCATCTAGGTCAAACCAACTCAATACCAACATTATGGAAGTTCTGTTAGTTTATGAAAGAAAAAAAGTCTGAGGTCCTGGCCAGATGGTCTAGGACAGTGCTTCTCAACCTTCCTAAAGCTGCAGCCTTTAATACAGTTCCTCATGTTGTGGTGACCCCCTCAACTACAAGATTATTTCATTGCTACTTTATAGCTCTAATTTTGCTACTGTTATGAATTGTAAATTGTGCAGAATATCTGATATGAAGGATATCTGATATGCAGCCTCAAAGGAATCAGGACCCAAAGGTTGAGAACCACTGGTCTAGATTGTAAAGGGCTCACCATGAAAGTATAAGGGTCTATGATTCACCAAGGAACGATACTCCAGACTCAGATAGTATGTAAATGGAAAGAGCCTTTTATTCTGCAGAACTCCAGCATATTGAGGTCTCCCATTACCAAGATAGAGAGACAACCAAGCTTGCAGACCTGATTTAAAGCTCAATAGGTAATTCCAGGGTAGGCGACCTCTATCACATTATCAAATATAGTATTTACACATTTCGGTATGCACACACCCATATATGGACATGCATGTACATGTTCACCCACTAGACAAATCCAAGCATATGAAAGCTGTGGATATAAAGGACAAACTGTGTACTGTCTAGCACTAAACACTAAACTCACATGTGGGTACTTAAAACTCAAGATAAGTACAACATCCTTACTTCATGAAGTCTTCAAGAGGCATGAAGTAATCAATCCGGAGGAAATTCTCCAAAAGCAGGGGTTTTACATCAAAGCTGGCTTCATGATGTCTCAGCGATTTTATTTTCTATCTGTTCTTAAAACCAGAGACAGAAGAAATAGAACTGGAAACAGGCCTGCTAACCACCTGCAGCCACTGCATGTCGGCACTGTAAAATGCTGCCATCATTTCAACATCTGCAGTTGCTAACTCCCCTCGCCTCTTCAAACAGCGCTTTTTAAGATATGCCTTCATTCTGACACTTGCTCTGCTACAGCAAGAATAGGATGTGGCTATTCCCTACTGATCTATCCTAACAGCTCTCTCATGGGTTCCATTTGGATGTAACTTGCAGTGCAGTGTGGCTGTATTAGCTGTGAGAATCTTACAGAGTCAAAGAAAGAACTACTTTGTCAGACTTTCTGGGGCTGAGATGCTGAATCTGCATTTCAATTATCCCAGATGAATCTGAGTCTGAAAAAAAAAACCTGCTACACACAGGAACATCTGATTTTGCTCCTGTGAGAGAAATTTTAAGCAACACCTGGTGTTATGTGGTTATGAAAATCCGTGAGCTCACTGATCTTCAACCACAGCCTGCGAGGCTCACAGCTCACCCTCTTCCCACAGAGGAAGGGATTGAGGGAGAGGATTAATTTAAGCCCCAAAGCATCCAGGACGTGGGGCTTTGAAGCTGGACTTTTTGTTCCCTCTCCAAAATCTCCAGACGCTCTCTCCTTTCTATATAAACCACATCTAGTTTTGGGCTTCCTAGTCTCCTGCAGAGATGTGGAGAGGAGGGTGGAGCCTAATTAGATTAACTGGGTCTTGTGATTGGGTAAGCCCCTTTAAACTAAAGACAGTAATAATGGTGGGCGGGCTGGTCTTGTTTGAATAAACCAATCATGGCAGTGTTGTGGGGCCACTGAATAGAATATGCTGGTGCTACGTGGCCCCTAAATAAGCCAGTCACAGAGGTGAAGGGAAATAGAGTCCTATTTAAAAAAGCCAGCTGTGGTAGGGTCTGGGTAGATAGATAGGAACTGGGCTTTCTGGACTGAGCAAAATAACATAAAAAAAGGGTTTTATGATTTCAAAGGGATTTTTGTCCAACAATGGTGGAGAAAGTGTAACAGACCCTGTGGCTGAGGTTTCTCCACCGTGACCAGTCAGGCAGCAGAGACTATATAGATGGAATTCGAGATGGGTGTAACCTTTAAAGGCATCCAGCTAGTGACCTATCTCCACTGCCTTCCAAATAGTTCCACAAACTGAGGACCCAGCTTTCAAGAGATAACCTTGTGCGGGAAGGGGCAGGGGAGCATCTCAGACTTAAACAATGACATTGTCCTTATCCTCTGCCCTCTTCTGTGATAAAATCATTGCTACGTTTTGGTACCATCAGTCAGTTCCTCTGTCTTCCTAGAGCATTCTCCTATGACCTCAACAGAACTGATGCGGGGGAGGGGGACCCAAATGTTTGCTCCAAGTTTTCTATTAGAAGACTGAGGATCAAGCTGGGGAGGTGACTCACTGGGTAAAACACTTGCCAGACGAGCATGGAGACCTGAGCTTGGGTTTCTAATGCAGGTATGTGATACTTAATCTCCACTGTCAACTTGATGGGTCCTAGAAGCATCTGGGCATGCCTATGGGGAATTAATTATCTTGATAAGGTTATTTAGGGTGGAAAGAGCCAACTACTAAGGGTGACACCACTTCCCTGTCTGGGGTCCTGGACGGTTTAAAAAGGAGAAAGTGAGCTGAAAACAAACATTCACTGCTCAGTGCCTTTGTCTGTGGATACAGTGGGACCAACTGCGCCCAGCCAGTTCCTGCTGTGCTGACTTCCTGCCAAGATAGACTGTGACCTTGAACTGTGAGCCAAAGTAAACCCTTTGTTCCTTTAAGTTGCTTATTTCCAGGGTATTTTATCACAGCAATTGGCAAAATCATACACCACATAAAGCTAGAGGCAGTAGCATCATGTGTCTATAATCACGGTACGCCTATGGTGAGACAGAAGGGTTAAGACAGGAGAATACCCCACTCCCTACTAACCTGGCATCTGTGCTCATGAATAACATGAGAGACCTTGTATCAAACAGGATGGTAGGTGAAAAAAAATAACTGTCCTCCAGATGTGTACCACAGCATCCATGTGCCCACTCATGTGCACTACACACACACACACACACACACACACACACACACACACACACACACACACACGGCACACATGCAAGACTGAGATGTATACAGACAGAGCATAGTAGTTCAAACAGCAAGCACTTCACATTTAAATGGCCACTGCTCTTATATTAATTAAGTCGTATATCTTTCAACTGAGAATATCATCCTGCCTTTTGTGGACTGAACTGTGTATCTCCTATTCCATCTCATATATTAAATTCGTAGACCCTGACCACTCTGCACATGACTGTCATTAGAGATGTGGGTTTACAAAGAGAAAATAGCTATAAAACTCTTTTAGGAGGACCCCTAACCTAATGTGATAATATGACTGGGAGATTAGGACACAGGCAGAGGATAGACCATGTGAGGATGGCAATTTCCAAGCCCAGGCCAGAGTCATTAGGCGAAACTAGCCCTGCCATGACTTGATCTCAGCCTTATAGCCTCTGAATTGTGAGGAAAATAAATGTCTTAATGACCAACTCTGTGGCATTTGTTACATAGTCTTAGCAGACTCATACACCCCCTAATACCACTATAGTGAAGATAAAGCAATGCTTGTGAAGAAAGTAAGTACTGTGGCCAGCATGAATGACTCACAAATTGACTGTTTCCTCTCCCCAGGTCTATAGCTGGCATTGCTACTTTGTGGATGCTTTTTTTCCCCATTCTTCTCCACCCTATCAATCCCTTGCTTGTAGCTGGTCTTTGCAACCGACTATGGTCAATCCAAAGCAGCCCTATATCCTACATCTGGAATTAAAATGAAAACACATTCTTATAACATTTCCATGTTTTTAGAAGAAACAGAAATTCCATAATTTTCACTACACAGGTCTTTTCACCCAGCCTCTTATATTCATGAGGAACTGTCTATAAGTTGGGTTAAGATCTAAGGATGAAAATTCTAGAATTCCAGTAGTCAGCCATGACAACCATATTAATCAGCAGCATTCTGTACCTGAAACACTTAAGTTACAAAAGAGAAAGATTTTTCTGTCCTTGGAGTTTTGGAAGTTTCTGTCTGTAATTGGTTGGTTCCATTGCTTTTAGGTTTCTGACAGTCCATCATGCCAGGAGCAAGTGGCAGAGCAAAACCAATCTCATTATGGTCAGGCAGCAAAAAGCATACACCCTCCAGTGACCTAAGGCCTCCCACCAAGCACCACCTTTTAAAAGCAACACTACCAGCCAATAGCGCCACTTGGGAGAGCAAGCCATATGACTTTTGGTCTAACCTGCAAGTCAAGGAGAGCCAGCTTTCTTGCCTGCAATTGCTAGTCACATATCTTCAGGTAATATGTTGGCCTGAAAACTCTGTACTCCCGTATCAATAGACCTGGCCCTCTTAAAAGATGTTAGACATTTCTAAAGTGAATGTTAGTTAAAGAATCAGACTCTTCACCTGGTTCCAGAAATCAAAATTTGGGCTGAACAGAGGGGTAGGGGAAGTTTGCTGGTTCTCCAACCCAGATTGCTCCTGTGACACCAACAGCCTGGATATGCTAAGAATAGAGATGGGCAAATCAGTACCAACCACAGTGCTGTAGCCTGTGAAACAGGCTTTAGCCCCTTCTGATAATCTTAAACTCTCAGTAGAACTCAACTGCTATAATGTTCTTAGCTTAGAATTATCTTAGACTGAAAGAGAAACATTTCCACCACTGCCTGCATTCTCAGTAGACATCACTAATCAATCATGTCCTCTCTCCTAGTCAGCTTAGCCCTCTAGTTATAACTTCTCAGTATAGTTCTCACAAGGACTCACCAGTAGTTAGGACTGTGCCTACTCCTATAATAAAGCTTCAGGAGGACTGTGAGATTGTGACCATCATGATCAAAATGTGACACTTAGAAACATAAGCTGGGCTTCTAAAGAAGTTCTCCTTTGTCAAGAGGATCAAGGCTGAGTCAGTAAGGTCAGCTTCAGTCTTCTCACAATGCAACAGAAATGTTTTGTCTTGGACTGAACTGCCCAAGGTGGTACATTCCTGGGTATGCCATTCCTTTTTTTTTTCTCTGCCATGAGCCAATAATGAGTAGAGAAGAAATATTTACATTTCCTACTAACCTGCTAAAAAAGACTGAGTCTTGAGGTAGAGTATGCCCTCTTTAGAGTCAGAGGACCAGCCTAGAAATGAAGAAGGGAAGTCTGTTCCGAGCCCATTGATGCTGACAAGAAGGAACAGTAGCTGAGCATAACGGGACATTTCTCTGAACTCATTCTCTGCTTCTATGGGAAGTAGGACATCATCTTCAGCTGCTACACAACTTCCTGGTTTTCAAGAGTCCAGAGACCACAACCCCTTTCTCTTTCCTGAGTCCCTTGAAAACTATTTCTCTGGGGGTTTTCTCTCTCCCTTCTCATCCTTACCCTACAAGCATCAAAGAAGAGAAAGGCTCTCATTTCCAAAGGATTTCTTAGGCTTAGATATCCTTTTCCCAAACCATTAAAAACTTGTGATTCTCCCTTGCTCCAGGCAGGACCAAGAAATACGGGCACCCTGGGAATAGTTTGAGTTCCTTTCAAACTAATACTCTTTAAACAACCACCCAACATTTATTGAACAGAGGTAGCATTTTTCTTTTTAAAAAATAATGGTTTGATATATTTTATTTATACACCAAATTAGGGATTTATGGCATGCATTTGTTAGCTGTCATGTTCCAAACCACACAATTTATTGGCAGCCCATAAACTAGCTCAGCCGCTTAAAAATGTAGATCATAAGAATAGAAAAATAATCACACAGTTTCAATAAGCTGCACTATTCTGTTCCTTAGCTCCTCTGGCTTTTGAGATGCAACCTCTCTCGGCTGCCTACTCTCAAGGACTAGAGGCTGAGCTGCACTTCTCTTCTGAGCTTTCTGTAGCTGAGCAAGGGAACCCAAGAAGTGCTGAGGTCACTACTGGCTTACCTGCACTTGGCAGGCCCAAGGACACTCAGCTGGAAATTTTAGAAGAGGTGGCAGGGTCTTGAACCTCCTGGGGAAGTGGCAGAAGATCCTTGCTTGCTTAGGTAGAGTGAGCCCTACTCTGTCTACTGTCTACTCTGAACTTAGGCTCTCCACAGAAGACAAGGCTTGGAGGACAGGGTCTCTGGCTCTGTCTTACAGAACTGTCCTTGGGTAGATGGGTGGCATATTACTTACCTTTCTCACTGTTAGGATGAAATACCTGGCTAAAGCAATCTTGGAATTTGGAAATAGAGAAGAAAGTCTTTATTTTGGCTTAGCATTGAGAGTATAGTCTGTTATAGGGGGAAAGACATGGCAGTAGACATGTGAGGTCACATTCCATTACAGGCAGATGGCAGAGGAGACAAATGTTAGTCCTCAGTTCTCTGCCTGCTTTCTGTCCTGTCTGAGACTCAGGCCATAGAATGGTCCCACCCATATCTGAGATTGGTCCTCCCACTTCAACTATTCGCTCAAGCTAGAAGCTCACACAGATGTGTCCTGAGGTTTATATTCTGGGTGCCATCAAACATAGCACGTCATTTCATGAAGGTGTGAACTCTTAAGTAAACACTCCCTTTCCAAACAGAACCAAGGTGGAAAGCTGCACTGCTTGACTCCAGAATTTCATTTGATACCCATGATGTCTCTGCACTGCTTTTGGAGCAGTGGTCCCTTATTCTCTCTGAACCAGTTGCAAAAGGATCTGGGTTCACCTCTAGAGCAGTTCATTCCCACGGTAGTCCTTGGATATGGAGTGTCCTGCAAAGGCCACATGCCAAAGGTTTGTTTTCCAGTGTATGATATCCTTTGAAGATGACGGCAAGTTTAAGACATGGAGCTTTTTGGAAGAAGGTTATATGACCAGAGGCTTGCCCTGAAGGGGGATGTCAGTGTTCCAGAACCTTCCTCACTCTCTTTGCTTATTTGTCTTGTTTTGTTTTCTTACTCTTCTTCCCAGCCACTGTAAGTCAGAGTTATCTATAGGAACTGTACTGAGAGAATGAAATCTATATATGTACGCATATGGTACATGGATGTATATGTGTGCATAAGTGATTTTTTAGAGTAGTTTATAGGATGTGGTCTGGGTAGTGTAACAAGGGCTCTTTCACATTGAAGAGACAGAGAACCCACATTGGGGAGACAGAGAACTCATCAGCTGGTCAGAAAAGAGGCTCAGCATCTCCCATATGACCCTGAAGACCTGGAGGATCCCTGGAGAGCTGCTGATATTCAGTCTACATTAGATCCCTATGGAGTTGATTACAACATCAGTGAAGAAATACCAGAGCAGTAGAATAGATGCACTTGTCAGCAGGAGTGGGAGCAAACAGGCAAAGGGCAGTGTCCTTTTTCCTATCTGGGTTGCTCCAGAAGGTGCTGCTCAGGTTTAGGGTGGACATTTCTGCTTCAAGTAATCTGATCAGGAAAATCCCCTACAAGGATGCCCAGTAGTTTATTGTTTAATTAATTTCCAGTGCAGTCAAATTGACAATCAAAATTAGCAACAACAGATGACCTTTGCTAAACTCCCCAATCAGTGATGACCAGTACTGCCATCAGCCCAAAGCCATGGGAACTGAAATTTCTGAAAGAACAAACAAAAATAAACCTCTCCTCCTGTAAGTTGTTTATCTCTAGTATTTTCTCATGGCAGCATAAAACTGACTGTTCCTTCCTCTTCCAGAATCTGATGAGAAGGAGTACCCTGGGGCATCCTGACATCAGAGAACCTCTCCCATCGTGGGCTTCTTTTTCCTTCACTTGCTGAGAGCTTCACGTCCATGGCACAAGACTGAGACATAGACTCACAGTTTATAAGGTACTTGATTGCTTGGGATTTGACAGCTCTGGTTAAAGATGCTCTCAGTGCATAGTAATGAGAACGCTGTCAGGCTAATGCCATTTTTGACATTTGAAGGAAGAGACTCATGTGATTTTTGGTTATTTAAAGGTAAGATGCCTGGAACTTTGTCTTCTTGTTAAAATGACAAGGAATAAGAAGTTTTTCCTTCTTGTCTACCCTAACAAGTAGGATGTTTCAGAGAACTTGTCATTATAATGAACTCAGCAAATAAGATCACCATTGGTATGGGAGAGGAACAGGTCAGTAAAGTGCATTGCTCTTGTTCAGCTTTACCATCATCACAATTGCCATAATTATCTTCACCATCTTCCTCATTACCATCTTCATCCCTTCATCCTCAGTACCACCACCATCATCAACATCACCACCATCATCACAACTACCATTACCACTATATCCACTACTACCATCCCCACCATTCCTACCACTACCACCACGATCATCACTATCAATACTACCACTATCATCAACACCATCATCACCACCACCACTACCGCTGCCATTATCATCATCAGTATTACCATAACTATCACTACCATAGCTTGCTTACAATTGCCACTACCAGCATCATCATCAGGACACAGTTGTGTGAGTGAGAAGAACTCTGTAAAGGATTAGTCAGATGAAACAGTTGCCATACTGCCTGATTTGAGAATCGTGAAGCTCTTAAATCAAGAGAAACTCCTGGATACCTTTAGATGTGCTATAACTATATATGGGGTCACCTACATTATGCCAGAGGTCTCTATGTTAACCCTCTACAATCTTATCTCCTGAAGAGCTCAGAGGCTTTTCATTTCTGTATTCTGGAAAGGAAAGAGTAAGGAGATGTGGTCAACACAACACTTCTCATGAGATCAAACCTGCCATCCAGGAGAATATCTATGTCTAGTATTACATACTCTTTGAATGGATTCACAAGAGAATAGAAGATCTTTAGGAAGCTATCTGAAGACCAAGATGGTAGACTTGCAAGACAATGAAACTGAGAGGTGGCACCAATGAGGGAAGGGAGTGGGATGGAGGTCTAGAATGATGGCCAAGTTTTAGGATGCTACTAACATCATCGGTCAAGAGGGAGAATCTGAAAGCAAAAGGAAGGAGTTCACTGAGATTGCAGAGTCAATAGAATGTTTGAAAGCGAGGTCCAGTGGAGTAGCCAGGGGCAAAGATCTGTTACTATGAGAAGTCTCAGCATGAAAATGTTATAAAAATTAAAGAATCACTTTGAAATCCTCAGATGAAAGCTCTTGTGGGAGCAAGAGGGGTTTTATTTTAGTGTGTTTTGCATGTTCCCGTTGCCTCGTTGTGCAGGCTTTTCCAATGAGGAGAGCACGTTCCTTGTTTTTATTTTCATTTCCTCTCATGTCTGTGCTAGCATATTTCAAGCTTGAACAGAGTAAATATCACAACGATAAAATTATGATGGCTTGTGAGAGGAGGTTTCTAAAGTCCTGATATAGATAGACCACTGGAACTAGGAGAGATGAATGAGAGTCTCTCTGTGAATTCTCTAACCCTTTGGCCAGTACCATTAACTGATAATTGGCAGAAAAACTATGAGAGCTGGAAGATAGGGAGGAATTCTGTAAAAATCTGTCTCCTGGACATGATGTAGCCATAGCTATTTCATTCACTAATTCACAGCAACTACAGTTACTTGCACAAGGCCTACACAAGATCAAGCTGCCAAAATTCCCCTAATAAATGGTTAAGATGGTTTCCCGATTCCAGTCATTACTGAAGATCTATGGGCAGTTAGTGTATCTGGGGGAAGGGATAATCTTCATTCTTTCTTGAGGGTGTGGTCTCTGGTAGGTTTCCCACACTCTGTTGGATGGTCCCACACCTCTGCAGCACTATTTGGACTTCAGTTATTGAGGATGGAAAAATATATGAAAATTTGAGGAGAAGTGTCATAGAACATATAGAAAGAATAGGGGGAGGGTAGATGGGGGAATAATATTTCATTGAAGTTCTCAAATAATAAACAAGAAAGCAAAAATAAAAATAAAAAAACAAAGAACAGCAACAGAAAATTGTTTGAACATTATATAATATGAAAAATGTGTTCTATCCAGAGCACCTATGGCATTGGTTGTATGCAGGATTTGATACTAAGGCAGACATAGTTCTGCCCCCGTAGAATAAATTCTCCATCAGATGACTTTTTAAGAATGTTAATGATTAAGAGGAAAGATCAAGACTAAAGCATTCTCCAAGAAAACTGCTGTGACTTCTGGGAACAAAATGGACATTTTCTTTAAGCTGGTCTTCAGAAAGCCAGCTCTCCTACTTCAGGAGGCCTCGGTGGTGGAGGAGCCAGCAAACAGCTTCTCCTACTTGGATGATGCATGGAATGAATCATCAGTTGTATGTAATTCACACAGCCCAGGTTCAAATCCAGGACCTTGGTCTCGACCTGCTTAAGAGTTTAGTGTCATTATTCCTGGGTTACTTATGATTCTCCTCTCTGCCTCAAGATATGGGGGCAAGTGTGAACTGGGAGCTTTCTCCATCCAGCACAATGGAATGAAATGATGTCCTGTTCTTAAGCACCTTGCTGTCCCAGAGGCACTGTGGAGCCATGGCAACCATAGGCTGTGCTCAGCATTTTACGTTCACCTTGTTCCTGGGCTCCAGGGCCATCATGATGTCAGCTAGGTCCAGTGAATGCATGCTATGGGAAGCTGTCACATCAGGACAGTGCGGAAATGGGTCTACCCAGACATCTGTCAAAAGTGCACAAGAAAACAAGGTAGAACCTCACTACATGTCCAGCTCTGATGTCTGGAGTCCTCCTCCTCCTCCTCCTCCTTTTCCTCCTC
>NW_022196913.1:38822333-38825092 GCF_008632895.1 Mastomys coucha | reverse complement strand
TCCCCTCCTCCCCGTCCTCCTCTCCTCTCTCTGTTTAATTACATTCCATCTTCTCTGGAAACCACAAATCTCACTCAGTGAAATGACTAATTTTAATAACTCCTCTGTATACTATGTGGCCTTGGGCTCTATTAAAATGGCAGATGGTGTGTCCCTTTGAACATAGTATCAGCCGACATATTGTTTCATGATATAACCCAGCCGACTTGAAGATACATGTGGGTACCATTAGGTAACAAGCCAAGCTTTGCTAAAGTTAGGCAATGTTTTCTGCAAGAGAGAGAGATACAAAACTGATGGAGACAGAGGTAAAATTGACAAACATGTGACATGCTGAACAGCTAAGACAGAAATGTGGCATCAACCAGACAATGAGATTTACTCTGTAAAGCCACACTCTAGATGGGTAGATCTTTGTTGTCAACTCCATGGACCCTGTTATAAGTTCTCAGTGGAATGTGGGAGAATAATCAATAATCTGACTATCAAAACCTCTCTTTTTTATGTCATATTTTCACTTCTTATTACTTTTAAGTCAACTATCCCCCAAGCAAATGCTTACATTTTGTTTGTGTTGAGTCAAACTCCTTTTCAGAATGGGACTCAATTGAAAAGAAATTCTATACCCTAGCTCTTCATGGTTTTGACTTATAATGTATGCCTAATTCTCCTTTAAAACTGAATGCACCTCTCTTGCTGTAGGAAGTACTGAACCCATAAAATGTTGAGTTCTTTTTAAGGTTTTATACAAAATTATATATACAGAATTGTATTTTGTAACCTCTTATAAAAGAGATTGCATACATTGCCAAAACATCAGAAAATACTGAGGAGCAATATATTTTACTAAATATCTATAATTCTAGTCATCATGAAGTGATCTCTGTTTACCCCTTAGTATGCCCTTACTAAATGCATGGACATTCAAAATTTATACACTTCATGTATGATTTTCATATGTGTAGAAACACATACACAGCACCAATGGTTTCCTATATAAGCATAAGAATATTATGTTTCTCATTTATGTGCACACATATACACACATGTATGTTTTATATGAACACACATACATGACATCATTTACATATTCAAAGAAACACACATATATCAGATATATTACCCATATGCACACAAGTATAATGCATTCCCTGTGTCTTTCTCGCACATATAACTATGGTGCATATCTATACCTATCTATCTATCTATCTATCTATCAAATATGTTTTATATTTATGCACAAACATATACAGACATCAGAAGTGTCTTTATAGGACACAGAAATATATGCACACACCATAGCCCCTCCCATACTAACATGAACATATACATAATGAGTATCATATATATACATATGTATATGTAAAACATTGCTTAAGCATGTTTTTATGTATATACACATTTGTTTGCATGCTACAAATGGCTTACATGTTTATAGATTTTCTTTTTGTTCTTAAGATACAATGTATAACCTAAACTACTGAGCCCTAACATTTTTACTTTGACTTATTTTCACTTCATGGTGTAAGTGTTTCCAAAATCTTAGTATACACAGTCATGTAAAGTCAAATGTCTTCTTGTGCTCTTTTCTTGGCATCAGAGATTGTACCTATAAGGTGGTTCACAATCAACATGATGGCTATTTGTTATTATTTACTTGATAAGATTAAATAATGCCCGGAAGAGTTGAAGAGCATATGTTTAGATATGTTTTCAAACATATATAAGTATGTTTTCAGAGAAGATCAGCTGATGGGGGAGGGAGCAGGAAACAGCTACCCTAAATAATAAATAGCACCATCCTATAGGCTGCAATGTGGGTGTAATGAAAGGTGGAAAAGAAGAAAGCCCAGAGTGCAGGTATTCTCCACTTTCTCTGCCTCCTAACAATGATGATGTGAGCTGTTCTTTGCTCTGTCATACTCTTTTGCCTTGATGAACCAAAGCATCTAGAACAATGGTTCTCAACCTTACTAGTGCTGTGACCCTTTAATACAGTTCTTCATGATGTGGTGACCCCAACCATAAAATTATTTTCATTGTTACTTCATACTCAAATTTGTTACTGTTATGAGTAATAATGTAAACATCTATGTTTTCCGATTGTCTTAGGTGACCCCTGCGAAAGGGCCATTTGACCCCCCAAAGGGATCACAACCCACAGATTGAGAACAACTGATCGAGAAGAAAGAGAAAAAAATATAATGTGAGAGCCTCATAAACACATAAAATTGATACCAAGAAGTGGATTCATTGATATGATTATTGATCCTATTATTTCTAAGATGTTGGAACTTGTTTGTAAGAGGAAGTTGGAAAAGTTTAGAGGTACATAATGAGGACACCCTAGAATCTAATGGATTATTCTAATGAGAATACAGAGAATACATAATGCTGACAAAAAAGCAGCTAGCAAAAATTATGCTTAGGAGTTTTCAGGAGGGAGTATTTATCTTTGGACTAAGGGCCATACATATTTTATTCTGACAAAGAATAAACAAAATTTATTAATGACTCTAGTAGAAAAAAATTTTGGCAAGTGGAGGGCCTACCTCCAGGAAGCGCCTTAAACCAGAGACTCAGGTGAGAGCCGCCATTTTCTCTCTGGTGAGTTTCTAAGACTGGAGCAGCCAGCTGGGAGGCACAGGCCCCACGAGTCCCAGGGGAGTTGCAGGGCGGCAGGGACAGGAAAAGCTCTAGTCAGAGACACTAAGAACATTTAACACCAAAAATCAAGAGATGGCGAAAGGCAAACGCAA
>NW_022196913.1:38770348-38821747 GCF_008632895.1 Mastomys coucha | reverse complement strand
CAAAACATCCAGGAAATCCAGGACACAATGAGAAGACCAAATCTAAGGATAATAGGAATAGAAGAGAGCGAAGACTTCCAACTTAAAGGGCCAGTAAATATCTTCAACAAAATTATAGAAGAGAATTTCCCTAACCTAAAGAAAGAGAAGCCCGTGACCATACAAGAAGCCTATAGAACCCCAAGTTGACTGGACCAGAAAAGAAATTCTTCCCGCCACATAATAGTCAAAGCACCAAATGCACAAAACAAAGAAAGAATACTAAAAGCAGTAAGGGAAAAAGGTCAAGTAACATATAATGGCAGGCCTATCAGAATTACACCAGACTTCTCACCAGAGACTATTAAAGCTAGAAGATCCTGGACAGATGTCATACAGACCCTAAGAGAACATAAATGCCAGCCCAGACTATTATACCAAGCAAAACTCTCAATCACCATAGATGGAGAAACCAAAGTATTCCATGACAAAACCAAATTCACACAATATATTTCCACAAATCCAGCCCTTCAAAGAGTAATAAATGGAAAACTCCAACACAAGAAGTGTTACATCCCTGAAAAAGCAAAAAATCTTCCAACAAAACTAAAAGAAGATAGACACATGAATGGAATGCCAGCTCTAACTACAAAAATAACAGGAAGCAACAACTACTTTTCCTTAATATCTATTAATATCAATGGACTCAACTCTCCAATAAAAAGACATAGACTATCAGATTGGGTACGTAACAAGACCCAACATTTTGCTGCATACAGGAAACCCACCTCAGTGACAAAGACAGACACTACCACAGAATAAAAGGCTGGAAAACAATTCTCCAAGCCAATGGCCCCAAGAAAAAAGCTGGAGTAGCGATTCTAATATCAAATAAAATCAACTTTCACCCTAAAGTGATCAAAAAAGATAAGGAGGGACACTTCATATTCATCAGAGGTATGATCTACTAAGATGAACTCTCAATTTTGAACCTCTATGCTCCAAATGCAAGGGCATCTACATTCATAAAAGAAACTTTACTAAAGCTCAAAGCACACATTACACAGCACACAATAGTAGTGGGAGATTTCAATACCCCACTCTCTGCAATGGACAGATCATGGAAACAGAAACTAAACAAGGACACAGTGAGATTAACAGAAGTTATGAAACAGATGGATTTAACAGATATCTATAGAACTTTTTATCCTAAACATAAGGATATACCTTCTTCTCAGCACCTCATGGTACCGTCTCCAAAACTGACCATATAATTGGTAACAAATCAGGCCTCAACAGATACAAGGAGATTGAAATAATTCCTTGTATCCTATCAGATCACCATGGACTAAGGCTGCTCCTCAATAACAACATAAACAATAGAACGCCCACATACATGTGGAAGCTTAACAACACTCTACTCAATGATAATTTGGTCAAGGAAGGAATAAAGAAAGAAATTAAAGACTTTCTAGGGTTTAATGAGAATGAAGCCACAACATACCCAAACTTATGGGACACAATGAAAGCAGTCATGTTTTCCTGCTCCATTTTGATCTTTTCTTTTCGGCTTCACCCTTTGGTTCTATACCCCATTTTTTGCTTTGGCAATAAAGGTATGTCAATTAGTTTTTTGGATTTAAGAAAGTATCCAATTAAAAGACAGAAAAAGAGATGTTGAAAGAGTGCATATTGTATGTCTCAACTTACATGAAATTCTATACATGAGGGGATGAATATCCTCATTCACTAGATGGTAGTGATAGTTTGATGGATGCATTCATAAGTCCAAACTTCTGAACTTGCACATGGTAATTGTTTAGTTTCCTGTATGTGGTCTCTATCTGAACAATACTATTCAAAAGAGTTCTGGAAAGAAATAGGCTAATGTATATGAAAGACACAGCTAGAGAGGTCTTGTGCATTTGAATTAAGCATAACTAAATTTCACATTGAGATATTGTTCTCATCCTCAAAATCTTATTATGTAGGTTAAAATAGTACAAAAATTTATAAGTATCTGTGTTCTGGGATACTTTTATGGTCTAGGCATTTTGGGTATGAGATATTTAACCTGTAATTTTAAAATTATCTAGAATGCTTAAAATACCATACAAATGTATGAGTATATGTTAACAATCTTTATCTTTAACAATTTTTTTTTACATTTCTTTACATGAAGCAATTTATGGAGTCAAATTAATATCTATTTTCTTTTTCCTGTCTTAATAAAGATTGGACTTCATAAATACAGGACAAGTACTCTACTCCTATACCATAATCTGTCCCTTTAAAGTGAATGTTTTTATAAGGTGGAGAGATGGCTCAGCAGTTAAGGACATGAACTATTCTCTTCAGGAATTTTAGTTCAGTTCCCAGTAGCTGCATCAGGTTCACAACCTCCAACTCCAGAGGAACTGACACCTTCTTCTGGCATCCATGACACTACACTAATGAGCACAATTTCTCAAAGGATGGTGTGGAGACTAGACAAATAGAAATCCTGTAAACAAAATGATAATATACTTTGCATAAAAACAGCAGAGTATAAAAATTTATAGGCCAAACTCAGTAGATACAAGACAAATGAATTGGAATACAACACCAAAGAAGTCTCTCAAAATTTTCTAACAGAGATAGAGTAACTAAAAAAAAAAAATTAAATGAAAACAAAAGCTATAGATCATAGGATGAAGGCTGCATAACGTGTGTGTAATATGGGTCCCCAAAGAGCAATACATAAAGGCGATTATGTGAAAGTAAGGGAGCGTGAGAGATCTAGCTCAGTAGTATAGTGCTTGCCTAAAATTTGCAAGACTTTAGGTTTAAGCAGAAATAAAGAAGGAAGAAAAAGAGGGAAGGAGGAAGAGAGGGAGAGAGGAAGAAAGAGAAGGAGGAAGGGAGGGAGGGGAAGAAAATATGAGGAAAGAGGAAGAAAAAGCAAAAAAGGGAAGGATTGGATGAGTAAATGAGAATTTCATAACAATTTTTTAAATACCAAGAAAAAGAACCCAAAAGAGCACATCAGAGTGAAAGTGTTTTAGAATTTCTTAATACAGCTAATAGTTTAGCAGAAATAATGGAGACAGAAATCAATGGAATATCTCCAAGGTGGGAAAAAAAAGTGTTTGTCACTCTAAAATCATTAAATCATTCTATACAACAATACTTCCTTCCAAGAACATAGAAAATGTATTTATATTGTTTAACAAGCCCCTTTGTTGTGAGACATTTTAAAAGTTGAGCGAATAATCAATAACAAGAAATTCCTAATCCAGATGTAAACACTGTTAACATTTTGTCATATTGCCTTCCGTCTATATTTATGATTTGAACAATTAAGAGCATATTCTTCTATTATCTAGGTAGTCAGTTAATTCTGGCTACATATTTTAAACAGCAACACTTGTAGGCCATGCTGTTTACTTCATGATGTGTCATGGGAAAAGGCATGTAAGGTCTGATAGCATGTTACTACATATTTGGTCGTGAGGTTACGAATTTAACAGCTTTGCACCTTTAAGAGGAATTTATACTTTCTAATTTTAAACACAAATTGTCTACAGATAATATTTGCAGTCCCTAGGCTTCATTTTACCTAGACCATCTATTCACTGCCCTTATGTGAATCAAGTATTTCATTGGAGATTGAAAAATGGTTATTTTCCCAATTTCATCATTCTTACAACAAATAATTGGTGCTTTTCTCTTGTAAAATAATATTTTCACTCATCTACTAAATTTGGCTTGAAGTATAATGTCTATTGAAAAGGCAGCATGAATGTTTAATCCTTTCCAATTTTCAGCATAAGGAGTTTGCAAAATTACCATTTCCAACGGTGACAAATAATAATTTTCACTGCCTTTTAAAATGGTATCATTTTGGACTTGTGAATTTTATGAACGTAAAATGTTCTGAATAGCATGCTTCACTCACAATCATTATTCCTTATAGTTTTCTTTATTACCATGATTTTTTTTTCAGTGCTGTAGATCAAAGCCTTATGCATACAAGGCAAGCTCTCCATCAATCTATCACTGAGCCTTTTGGGGTTTTTTGGATGTTTGCTTGCTTGTTTTAAGGCAAGATGTCACTATGTATTCCAGGCTGGCATCAATTTTGCAAATATATAACTTGAAGCTCATTGTGAGGAAATAGTAGGTAAATATGTACTTAGGGACAACCCAAAAGCATCTATCTGCCTTGTCATCTTCAAAAATGAAAGAGCTGTGAGCACAAGGAGACAGAGCAAGTGTTCTGTTCTGAGGAGACGGCAACACAAAGAAGGCTGATATGAATGATTCATACATGTTTGTGGGCATGAAAGATCATTCTTATCTCCGGTCTTATCACAACCAAGACCAAGAAAACTTATAAAAGACACAGTTTATTTCAGGCTTCCAATACAGTGAGTAGAGTCCATGTCTGTCATGTTGGGGAGCATGGTAGCAGGCAGTCAGGCCTGGCATTGGAGCAGTAACTGAGAGCTCATATCTTCAGACAAAACCATGAGGCAAGGAGAGCTAACTGGAAATGACATGAGTCACTTGACACTTCTAAAGTCCACCAATAATGACACAACTCTGCCAACAAGCCCACATCTCTTAATCCAGCGTTTCCCAACCTACGGGTTGTGACCATCAGAAAACACATATTCCCTATGGTTTTAGGAACTGAGACTCCACTCGGGGGCAAAATTACATTTATGAAGCAGCAACAAAAATAATTTCAGGGTTGGAGGTCACCATACCATAAGGAACTGTATTAAAAGGTGGCAGCATTGGGACGGTTGAGAGCCACCGTCCTAATCCTTCCCCCAAAAGTTTCACTATCAGGGAACAAAGTATTTAAATCTATGAGCCTGTCGGAGCCATTCTAATTCAAACTACCATGACGCCTTATTTCTGTGGCCTGGTTTCCTGAGCTTCGGAGTACTCCATGTTGTCTCTTGCTTCCCACAAGAGCCCCAAATGCAGCCATGTGAACGTCCTTTCATTACTCCAGCATTCGCGCTCCTTATTTTGTAGTGAGTTTTGAGTATGGCGAATCCACCAGAAATTGAAAAGACCACAAGCAGAAAACTCACTGACTGGGACCTACTTGCTCCAGGCCCAGCTCTGTAGCAGAGCACAATGTGACCTCAGCTCTTTCTTGAATAACTATAGGACTTCCTGGGCACACCCTGCTACTAGCCACTACCACCAGAGATCATGAGATGGCATGGTATTATCCCAAGAAGCAATCAGGTCCAAATTTCAAAGAATGGTTTTGATTGAATATATAACATGGAGTAAAAAAGTTATCTGTGGAAACAAAATGAATCAGGTACAGTCTACATGTCAGGCATGTCTGCTATTGGGGGTCTTGATTCCTGCTCTGCCTGTGACTGGAATCTCCAACCTTCTTCCAAGATATTCTCATACATTTCCTAAAATCTTTGCTCAGGTGTCCCTTTCTAATGATGCATCCATTTGTCAAGTGAATTTGGAGTGCTTCTCCCATCTGTCCCCTCTCCGATCATAGGCACCAGCCAATCCTTGCCATGGAAAGTGTGTTGTGGTGTCAGGATGGTGGGACATCATAGACTAAGCTATGCAGAGATGTGCAGAGCCTTAGCCAACATGAGAAGACTGGATGGAACCTGCAGTTCTTTATTGCATGCTGGTCCACAGGGCATAGCAGCTTGAGCAGGATGGTCCAAGCACACAGCAATTCCTTGTCTCTGTTCTTGCTCTTTGCAGGCTAGTTCTTCACTAGAATGCCCATTCTGTGGATTTCATCATTTTCTTTGTGCAACTCATAAATCTATAGGTTAGAGAAGTGCCACTCCTGGATGAACAATGTTTTCCTGTAAATCTCTATAGAGGATTGTTTTGTGCATGACTTGTAGAATTCAGTGTTTTAACTCAGAGGTCTAAAGGGTAGGTATAGAGTCTGGAGATAGAGCAAGTGTTCAGGATGCAGATTCTGGGTCCCAAACTCAATGGCACAGAGCAGAACATTAGTTAGTCTTGGATTTTAACCTAGGTGGAGATCAGAAGGAAAACATTTTGTTCATTTCTAAGCATTAAAATACATCAGTTCATCTAAGAATACACATTTTAGGCATGGTGTCTTATAACTATGATCCCAATACCTAGGAGCATGAGGCAGAAAGATTGTTGTAAGTTTGAGTGTAGTCTGGACTACAGAATAAGAAAAGAAAGAAAGAGAGAAAAACCAAAGAAACAAAGGAATGAATGGAGGGGAGAAAATTCACACACACACACACACACACACACACACACACATACACACACACACACACGTACATGCACCACGCATATGCACACGCACACACAGGATAAAAGTCTTCAACAGTCTTACTCAGCTATGGACCATGCAAACTACACTATGGACCTGCCTGCCAGGCAAGCTGTTCCCATTGATGCAATAGTGACAAGCCAGTACATTATAGTAATCAACCTCCTTCTAATTGGATTTGAGGCTGACTACACAGGAAGAAATATAGGTATGGTACTGTAAATCTGATCAAAAGCCCATGACTGGGGAGGTAATAGGCTCTGGGAAAGCTATGGTTATTATTTTGCTTAATGGACATGATATGCCTGTCAAACTCCTCCCAAATAACTATGTTTAGGCCTATACAGATTCTCATTGATGTTGCTCTTGTCTAAGACGCTCCTTTCTGCAGTAGGGAATGGTAACTGCAGAGGCTCACTATTGCACAAAGTGATGAGAATAGGAGGGCTGAATGCTCAGCCAAATCTAGACCATCCCTCCCAAGGTTCAAGTAATATCACAATATCATACACCTTGGCATGGGAAGGCATGTAAGATGTAAAGGGAAGCAGGGAAAAGTATGGAACACTGACTTCCAGACATGGCATGACTGTCACATTCTTAAACTCCCATCAACTGTGGTTTACCTGCACAACAAGCACCTGCACATAACTGGGCTTGCCAGCATCTGTCAAGGAAGGGGAAGGATTTCAGGAGACTCCACTCTGCCCTGAGGAATTATGGGCAGTTAAGTTTCTGGGGGAAGGAAAAGACATTTTCCGTAGTGGTGTAGCCACTGGTAAGGTGGCCATGCCCCTTGGAACAACACTTCGCCATACTCCTTAAGCAAACTTAGTAAAATATATTGAGCCACTTCAAAGAAAAAGACAGGAAAGAAGAAGGGAGACCAGTTGAGAGTAGGAAGATCAGCAATGAGAATGGGGGTGAGGGGAGACAGGAAAAGATAATAGGGTGAACGTGACCAAAATGCATCATGTGTATGTATGAAAATGTCCTAAATCCATAGTATGCAAGTAACATATGCCAATAAAAATTTTAAAATCGAGTGGAAGGAAGCAAATAAGAAAGCATCTGAGACTATAAAAAAAAATACAATGGCTCAGTACCTCATGAGTGCAGCTTCTGGGGCCCCTGAGCTGGACAGCAGCAAGGCCCACTGTGTCCTCAGCAGCCCTTGGGTGGTCAGCCCACGCGATAGTGCTCCTTTATGTCATTGGCTCTGCTAGGGCCCGCTCCTTGACCTATGCGGAATTTCAACACGAGACTATATAAATTATAAATAAACTCTGCGAGTGGTGAGTCCATACGTACGTACCGTGACATAAATGGCCCCGTAGAAAGCCTGGGTATTAACTTTCCTCCTGTTCCTCACCTGTTACCCCGAGTTGCTACAGGTGTGAGTGCTTCTTGCTGGTGAGGCTGGAACACAGATGGATGACACAGGACACACATTTGGGGAATCACTGACCCCTGGCTAGCCCCTATCTCCCATGTAACACTCTCCTAGCTTGGTTTTGTCAATGTGAACGTAGGCTAGACATATCTGGGAAGAGGGAACCTTAACTGAGAGGATGCCACCATAAGATTGGACTGTAGGCAAGCCTATAGGGCTTTTTCTTGAATAATGGTTTACGCAGGAGGCCTCAACCCTCAGAGAGACGTTCCATTCCTGGGTTGGTGGTACTGGGGTGGATAAGGCAGCAAACTGAGAAAGCCAAGAGGAGCAACCCAGTAAACAATATTACTGCTTTGAGGTCCTGCCCTGATTTCTCTCAGTGATAGTGTGACCTGAGAACTGTAAGTTTAAAGAAATCTGTCCCTCCCCAAGTTGTTTTTGGTTATGGTATTTTAATCACAAGGACCCTAGACCTGAAAGAAGAGACGCTGCTTACCCAGGGGCCCCTCACTGAATGGAAGAGTCATGATCAGTCTGCTGGCTGAAAGCAAAGGCACACGGTTGTTGCAGAGGTTCAGTTGACCATTAGTCAGAGACAAAAGACTGCAGAGGAGAAAGGACATTAGTCAAGTGTAAGAACGGTGTCTCTGGGAACAGCAGCCTGGCAACAGCTTTGCTATTATCCAAGTCCCAGTGACTAAAAGAGAAAAATCTCCTATGTCTCATTCTCAGATTTGACAGAGCATCATTAGTGATGTTTTAAGAGAAATAAACTCAAGGAAGCAAAATACCAAAAGTCCCATTTATTTAGAGACAAGATAAACCCTAAAAACTCATTATCTTCCTGCATCAGCCTTTTCAGTATTGATATTACAGGTGTACAACACCTCAAGTATTTAGTAACCAACACATTGTTGGTTAGTGGCATAATTCATCAAATTATAAATGAGACTCTTTACTAATCACCCTATTGATTATAACTTAGTTATTTAAGGGATGTTTATTTATTGAATGTTTGTCTCCCTCCCCCAATTCCTAGACTGAAATCCTAGCCCCACGGGCAATGGTGTGAGGAGGTAGAACATTTAGAACAGTGGTTCTCAACTTGTGGGTCGAGACTCCTTTGGGGATTGAATGATCCTTTCATAGGGGTCACATTTCAGATAGCCTGCATATCAGATATTTACATTATGATTGCTAACAGCAGCAAAATTACAGTTATGAAGTAGCAGCAGAATAACTTTATGATTGAAGGTTACCATGACATGAAGAATCTTCTTGAAAGGGTTACAGCATTAGGAAGGTTGAGAACCACTGCTTTAGAAGGTGTCTAGGCCATGAAGATGGAGCCCCATGCATATGACTAGCTGACATTCTGTGAGAACACAGAGAGTAGACAATGCCTCTGAAGAGGATGCTTAGTAGAACTCTATAGTACTGCCACCTGGGTCAGGTTATACATCCTGTCAAACTGGAACAAGTGAATCTCTGCTGCTTCCAAGGCATCCAGTCGGTGGTACTTTCTATGGCAGCCTGAACCAACACAACTCTTACCTTGATTATAGCTTTTTAAAGCAAAATAACAATACTTTGGGCCAAAATATACCAATTTAAATCTTATAACCTGGGTGAAGCAACATTAACCCTTCCAGCATCTCAGTACCCTCCCTCTGTTAGAGAAGAGAGAGTTCTCTTGTGTCAGAGGAAAAACCAAGTTCAGAGCTGTGGCAAGTCATGTACTAAGTGAGTCACACACAGGTCTCCAGGGACAGAGATTATAAATCATAAACACCCAGCCAAACCAGGAGTTCCTTCAAGCCAGTGCCCATGTTTCTGGAAACTCATATGCCATATTTGGCATTCAATATAAATCATGACTTTTGGTCACCTAAACTTTTCCCTCTTGTATTGTTCCATTCTGCTCTAGGTATACTCGAAGGATGGAAGATCATCCATCTCTCGAGCAGGAGTGGAGGAAGACTAATGAGAACATGCTGCACACAAAAAGCCTTGTGGTGTCCAAGACCCATGGTATTTTTGATCAAGCCAAGGTGATTTTCTCATCACCTTATTTGCTGGTATGGGGGGAAAAACTTTTTAAGATAAAAGCTCAGGCTGGAGAAATGACTCAGCAGTTAAGAGCACTGACTGCTCTTTCAGAGGTCTGGAGTTCAATTCCCAGCAACCATGGTGGCTCATAACCATCTCTAATGAGATTGGATGCCCTCTTCTGGTGTGTCTGAAGACAACTGCAGTGTATTTAACATATAATAAATAAATAAATAAATTTTTTTAAAAAAGATAAAAGCTCATGTTCTTTTATGTATTTTTTTTATTGCTCAAGCATTAAACAAACTAAGTCATTGTGGCTAGAAGAGCAGGATGCTGCCTTGCCTTCTTTTCCAGGGGACAACAGGACAGAAATGGATGGTATTGGACCATCTGGTCTCCTAGAGAGCAGAGGAGGGCATTGTCCAAGACAGGAGGACTCACAATGCTATGTGAAAATGAGCAGGAGGTCAGATGTGGGCAGTTCCAGGATCAGTGGGCCAAAAGGCTGTGGCTCAGAAGCAACGTTAAGTGGACAATACTGAAGATGTTAGGAACTACACTATTCAGTGATTATCTGTTCTAAACTGGGGTTTGCTTTTTAGAAACCCAGCTTCTTTGTGTGGAAGGTTCCTTCTGTGGTAGTTTACCCTGTGCAGGTGTTCCCTGTGCAGCTGATCTCCATGATAGTCCTCTCTATGCAGCTGCTCTCTGTAGAAGCTTCTAGTCTGCAGAAGACCTCTAGCTAAGACACAATAGAGAGCCACGGTTCTTCAGCCCCAGTGAACTCACAGATTCAGGTTGTTTATCTATATGCAAGATGCTTGAGACCAGAAGAGTTTCTGATTGGGCGTTGTTGTTTTTTTTTTTTTTCTCCCCATTTTGGACTGTTTGCATATTTGTGACAAGATCAAATCTTGGGCATTAGATCCAAGACAAAACGTGTTTATAATTTATGCACCACACTTATATAGCCTACAATTACCACACTAAATGCAGGCACACACACATGCATGTACATGGTGCTCATGTTTGAAGGTCAGAGTATAATGTGGGCAAGCAGATTCTCCCTTTCTACTATGTGGGATGAAGGGATCAAAAGCAAGAGTTTTTTGCCTGCTAGGCACTTCATCAGCCATTAGCTCACACACAATATTTATGGTGCACATGCATTTTGACTGCCACCTGTCGCTTGAGTTTGGATGTGGAATTTTCCATATGTGACATGTCTGATGGGCAAAAGTTTTAGATTTAGTAGTATTTCAGAATTTAATTAGAAATTTCAACCTGTAACCTGCACTGGAGAGAGAGAGAGAGAGAGAGAGAGAGAGAGAGAGAGAGAGAGAGAGAGAGAGAGAGAGAGAGAGAGAGAGAAAGAGAGAATATAATGGCCTAATAGAAGAAGTTCCTACCACCTGTCTTGCCTTTTCCTGGGAAAAGGGACTTGAATTTGATCATGAGTCTTTAGAACCAACAATCATGGCACAGATGGGGATCTAGAAGTATGCAGAGCCACCCATGGATGCTGTCACCCCACTCTGAGGTGGAGACTCTGCTGAATGGCCAGCCAGTCCCACCACAGACAATTCTCAAGAGAGCTGGTAAATGGAGAAACCTAATAAACCGCAGGCATAGACTTACCTTCATCTTTGTTGAACCAAATACAAAGAAAGTCAAATGATGGGTCTTGTGGATAAAGTGAAAACTTGACTATGACTTGATGGTAAATGATGCATTTAACTGTTTATGCTTGTGTCTTACTTAGGGTTTCTATTGCTGTGAAGAGACACCAAGACCACTGCAACTCTTATGAAAGCATTTACTTGGGTTTGCATTTTAGTTCAGAGGTTTAGTCCATTATCGTTATAGCAGGAAGCAAGGTGGCACACAGGCAGACATGGTGCTGGAGAGGTAGCTGAGAATTCTACATCTGGATTGCCAGGTGGCAGGCAGAGAAAGAGTCACTGGGCCTGGCTTGTTCATTTGAAAGCCCAAAGCCCACCCTCAGTGACACACTTCCTCCAACAAGGTCACTCCTACTCCAACAAGGCCATACCTACTTCACCAAGGACACACCTACTCTCACAAGGCCACACCCACTTCAACAAGGCCACACCTCCTAATGCCACTCCTTAAGAATTCATATATGAGTCTATGGGGACCATTCTTATTCAAACTACCACAGTCTGTGGCAATAACATTGTGATGGGAATATGAGCAATTCTTGCTGAATATTTGCAGATTAAATGATGTGCTCAGTTGAGCTTGCAGAAAGTTTATGTAGAAAAGACACAGGGGAGGTATAATGAAGTAAACTTGCTCTGAATGAATTATTAATAAGGCTCATTTGAATGTGGGGCAATGTGGTTCCCTCACCTCAGGAAACACTGTGAAGTCCCCCCCAGTGGATGTCCAAAATAAGAACAGTTCTGAATTCTACATATACAATGTATTTTCCTGCATATAAACACCTAGGATGAAGTTTAACGTGTAAAATAAGCACTGTAGAGACATTCACCAGCAATAATAAAACAGAATATGTATACTGAACTGAATAGCTTTTGTCATCCTCAGACAAACTAGAGTTACCTGGGTGGAAGGAACCCCAATTGAGTAGTTGCCTCCATCAGATTGTCCTGTGAGCATGTCTAGGTGACGTCTTCTTTTTTTCTTTCTTTCTTTTTAAATGAAAGTCATTTTTATTATCCATTCATCAGTTAACATTTTCTTGATTAATGTGGGGTGTCCAAGACCACTATGTTCATGTCAGCGCCAGGCAGTTGGACATGGATTGTATAAGAAAGTAAGCTGAGACAGCCATCCATTGAACTGAGTTCAGGGTCCCCAGTGAAAGAGTTAGAAAAAGGACCAAAGGAGCTGAAGGGTTTGCAGCCCCTTAGGATGAACAACAATATGAACTAACTAGTACCCTCAGAGCTCCCAGGGACTCAACCACCAACCAAGAAGTACACATGGTGGGACTGATTGCTCTGGCAGCATGTGTATAGTAGAGGATTGCAAAGTCGGTCATCAATGGGAGGAAAGGCCCTTGGCCCTGTGAAGGTTCTGTGCCCCAGTGTAGCAGAACGCCAGGGCCAATAAGTGGGAGAGGGTGGAGTGGCAAGCAGGGAGGGGGGAGGCAACAGGGATTTGTTGTTGTTGGGTTTTTTTTGTTTTTTTTTTTTTTGGAAGGGAAACTGGGAAAGGAGAAATAATATGACATGTAAATAAAGAAAATATCTAATTTTTTTAAAAAAGTAAGCAAGCTGAGAAAGCCAGGGAGAACAAGCCAATGCATACTTCTTCTCCCTGGACTCTGCTTCAGTTTCTGTCTCCAAGTACCTTCTGGTGTTCCTGCCCTGACTTCCCTCAATGATGGCTAACATGGAAGTATGAGATAAAATAAAACCTTTTCTCCCCAAGTTGCTTTTAGTCATGATGTTTTATCAGAGCAACAAGAAAGCAGACAAATATGTGTGAATGTGTGCATATGTGCATGTGAGTGTGTGCATGTATGTGCATGTGTATGCATGTGTGTGTGTGCATATGTGTTCATGTGTGTGTACTGTAGTTAAAGTTATATAAATCTTAGGGTTTACTTCTGAAATTTTGCATTTATGGCTTCCAGACCTCAGTTGACTACTGGAGCAGAGAAAGTGAAATGACACATGAAGGGGACATGCTCATGATGACACTCTTCTGTTAGAGATGCCTTGGCATGTAAACTACATGTGGGAATAAATGTGCTCACTCAGGTGGATTCGGTTGGATGTACCCACACAGCTCTTCCCTTACAGGCTCAGGGTGTGAGGATCTGTCTGCCTACTGCATCCTTCCCAAACAAGAACCACAAGCCCTGAATTAACTTGTCGTAATGGTTGTGTTTCTTTTATGTTGAACTTAAAATCCTACACCATTTCTACAACTGCTACGTTTTGGAAAGTGACGTGAGCTAAAGGCTTTTCCAAGCATGGTGGATGCAATTGCAGCGTAATTATAGCCTTTATGCGAGCACAGGACTTGCCAATTTCATACAAACTTGCATCGCATTCAGTGCTCACCAAAGCATTCGAAGGCTGAGTAAGCATCTTCAACATCCTTCAGACGGGGGAGGGAAAGACTTCCGAGTGTGTGCGGCCATTCATTGGCAGGAGACAAAGTCATATTCTTTGGCTTGCTGTCTAATTGTTTTCCTTTAAATAATGATGCTTCCTTGGAGATTGGAGTTTAATGGTGTAGTGAGATAAAAATATATTTTGTCATTGTATAAATAAGAAGCTAGATTAATATGATGTAAATGATAAGATTTAAATTCAGCAGATGATTCCTTGAGATTGGTGTGTGTGATGTGGTATGGTATGTGGTGTGTGTGTATAGGTGGTGTTTGTGTGTGTGTGTGTGTGTGTGTGTATAGTGTATGGTATGTGTGTTTATTGTATGTTTGTGTGTAGTGGTATGTGTGGTGAATAATATGTATGTGTGATATGTGGTGTATGTGTGATATGTGGTGTATGTGTGTATATGTGGTATGTGTATGTGGTGTGTGTGTATGTGTGTGTCTGATGTGCACGTAGAGGTCAACAACCACTGTTTTTCTCAACCAATCTCCAACTTATTTTTTGAGATAGGGGCTTTCACTGAACAAAGAGCTCCTGGATTCAGCTGGGCTACTTGGCCATCAAGCCCCAGGGATCCTCCTGTTTCTGCATCCCCAGTGCTGAGATTGTAGGCTCACACCACTACTTTGTCCAGCAATATTTTAATGTGGGACCTGGGGACTGGACACAGGTCCTCCTGCTCATACAGGTAGCATTTTACAGAGCAAGCCATCTTCCCAACAATAGCTCCTTTATTTTAAAATGTTTCTGTCCCCCCCCCAAAAATGTGTGGTTCATAGCTTTTCTATAAATTTTAAATGCTCTCAACATTTTCAGAACAAAAGTTAGACTCTGGAGTGGTGGAGACAAACTTTCCACTGGGCAGGCAGATGGTGATTCCTGGCACATCAACCAGGGAAACTGGGCTTCCTCCACTGCTAACCTCCAAGGGCTTCTGCTCTGTCATCGTGTCACCCTTCTGTTCTCCGGATTTTATTCCCAACAAAGTTCATCTTCATGGGGTTCAGAAAGTATCACAAAATGTACAGATGTTAGAGAAAAATGCTATCTAAAACTCCCCCATGGAAAACAGAACCCAACTTAGAAGCAAAGATGCCTGTGTAGTCGTGGCTTATCTATCCAGTTCTCTCTAGGAAAAACAGAGGTGATGCTGATATACGAATAGGGTCCTTGTGATCTTTAGCTATTTCCTGCTGTCTTTGGGGCAATGTGTCTCTGGGAAACCTAAGAAAATGGAGATGAGGATGTTGGTCAGTCTTAGGAGAGTTGGTTGTTTCCTTGCTGTCCAGGCTCTTGGGACCATCTGTGGGTAGGAAGGAGCAGGTCCAGTAGAAGCATCTGTGCCTATGAGAGTAGACTGGAGCATCTGGGGGTTGTTTCTCTGAAGCTGTCCTGGATGTAAGTTTTGAATAAATGCTTGAACTTGTCAAGATGCTGAAACACACATACATATTAGAAATAAAAAAGAAAGTTAAGTAGGTTTGGAAGAAAAAAATTTCTTAGGTGTACATTAGAAACCCTTAGGTCTTAGTGGTTGAGATGAGAGGAGTCCCAAAACCAGGAAACAGGGGAGGAATCCCATCCTCTGGGGTAGGTAACAGGTAGGAACTTAGGCTACTGGTTAACAGGTTTACTTATCTGGATGGAGTCTATTTGGTCTATGAGAGGTAGATCTGAGTGGGTTTCCTGGAGCTTATCAGTTTATAAAAGAGTTACTCAGTGTCTTAGTCAGGGTTTCTATTCCTGCACAAACATCATGACCAAGAAGCAAGTTGGGGAGGAAAGGTTTTATTCAGTTTATACTTCTACATTACTGTTTATCACCAAAGGAAGTCAGGACTGGAACTCAAGCAGGTCAGGAAGCAGGAGCTGATACAGAGGCCATGAAGGGATGTTACCTACTGGCTTGCTTCCCCTGGCTTGCTCAGCTTGCTTTCTTATAGAACCCAGGACTACCAGCCCAGGGATGGCACCACCCACAAGGGGCCCTCCCACCTTTGATCACTAATTGAGAAAATGCCTTATAGCTGGATCTCAAGGAGGCATTTCCTCAAGGGAGGCTTCTGTGATAACTGCAGCTTATGACAAGTTGACACAAAAACCAGCCAGTATACTCAGCTTAGTTTGGACTGTTTCCCACCCTGTAGAAGAGCTGGGGCTGAGCCCTGAAGGCCTTATGTGTGGTCATGCCTCACAAGCAGAGGACATTCCCTTTCTTTACCTTCTGCCTAACCATTCTCTGACCTAGAGGACTCAGCACTCACCTGCCTTCCCAGGTCTGATCTGAGCATCTACAAGAGCCCTACTCTCTGTGTCCTGACCTCTTGGTGGAGAGACTTCACATCAGAGAGGCTCTGGAATGCTTCCCTCTCCTGCTCATAGTGAAGCCCAGATCTTACACTAGAGGGTCCCCTAGCCCAGAGAGCAGATGGCTGTGGAGTTGGTGTAGATGGGGCAGACAAGCAAACTGGGCTCAGAGCTGTGAAATCCTAGAGCCATTTCTCTTTCCTCAGGTCCAACAACAAGGGCTGTTTGCTGAAAGGGAAGCAGCTGTTTATTAAACTCTGACTGCAGATACCACACATGCTACTGGGTGTATTTCCATTTCCCTAACTTGAAAAACCAACTCTAGCTTTGAAGGTGGTTGGGAGAGCAAAGAATGCTAAGGACTTTTTTATTGCCTACTATTTTATCAGCTAAACCATAACCTTTGACCCCATTCTTCATCCCAGACCTCACTTCGGTGCTCATAGTCCCAGTGCCCTTTGTACCTCATCCTAACTTGAAGACCAAATGGATCCCTGTGCAGTCACAGCAGAAGACCAAAATGGAATATCTGTTTCTCGTGCATCCAACAATCAACTTGAAAGAAAGCATAGGCCTGAAACTCTGTAAGATGATCCAGAAATACTTCAAGACACTGGCATAGGCAGTATATCCTGGGTAACTCCGAAGGACAGAGCACAAAATCAAAAGTTGACAAATAGGATTATGTTAGGCTACAAGCTGCATAGTGAAAGAAATAATGAACAAAACAGACAACTATGGAATGAGAGAAAGTATTTACTAAATATTCATCTGGTGAAGGATCAGTATCCTGAACATACAGCTCAAAAAATGCAAATAAAAAGCCTTCAGGCAATCCAATCGTAAGATGAGCAAACATCATAACAGATACTTCTTCTCAAAAGAAATGTCAACAGCTTGCTGGGCAGTATTGGCACACACCTTCAATCCCAGCAGCACTCAGAAGACAGAAGCAGGTAGCCAGCCTGGTCTATATACTAAGTTCCAGGACAGCCAAGGCTATACAGAGAAACACAGTCTCCACAAACCAAACCAAACCAAAGCAAAGCAAAACAAAACAAAACAAAACAAAACAAAATAAACCAAACCAAACCAAACCAAACAAAACAAACAAAACAGCCAAGGGATGCAGGCTAAAGCGCTCAGTGCTGCCATCATTTGGTGTAGACTAGAACTACAAGAACACATCTCTTACCCCAGCTAGCCCCACTACTACCAAAACTTTTTTTTAAGATTAAAATACTGGTGAGAACGGGGACAAATGAGGCCTTCCACACACCGTTGGTGGCAACATGAACTTGTGCGGCCATAATGGAGAGAAGTATAGAGACTCCTCAAAATGCAAAAAAATAGAACAACCAGCTATCCCAGTCCTTGGTGTGTATGGAAAGGATGTGAATTTGATATGACAGAAGAGATATGGGTGTAGCCAGGTATACAGAAGAACTATTCACGGTAGCCACAAGGTGAAAGCAGCTTAGTGCTCAAAGCAGAAGTATGGATGAATGTAGTACATATGCGCACATGCATACACACACACACACACACACACACACACACACACACAAACACAGCAGAATGCTACTGAGATGTGAAGAAAGGTAAAACCTGATCATTTGTAGCAAAATGGATAGAACTGGAGGATAGTATGTTGAAGAAAATAAGCCAAACACAGAAAGAAACTACATCCTATGTAGAAACAAAGAAAAGTTGACCTGAAAGTAAATTAGCGATTATGGAGAAGGTTGAATGGAACCAGTGTATGCTGTCTACATGTGTAGAAAGACCCCAGTGAGCCCTGTTTATATGCACAACTAATGTAAGTGAATCAAAAGTAACAGGCAATGATTATAAGCAGAGAGAACTCTGCTGAGAGGCTATGTGGAGGGCTCAGCTCTCCTCTGCTTGCTTTTATAGCTACTGCTACAGTTTCAGAAGCAATCTGAATTTCTGAGGCTGTCCCCAGCCATGTCCTTTGGGGCACAGAGACCAGATGGCTCTCCTTTGCTTCACTAGCACCCAGCACTGAGGCTCTGAAAGAAACAGGGATGCTTCAGGGAGGCTCTTCAGCTTCTCTGTCCCTGCCAGCCTCATCCCAGGGCTGGAGTGAGGGACCTTCATTATGACAATTTCTTCCAGGCAAGCTGAATGCATCCCTACAAGCATTAAAGCCATTTCATGTATTGTGAACACAATCTAGCTATGAGAACAAATAGATTTTTATAAAAAAAATTATACATGTATATTTTATTTTAAAGAAATTCAAAATATAAAAGGCTGAATCTATAATAATGCTTTGTGAAGCAATATCTTGACTCTTTGAGCATTCGTCACTGCAGAATTCTTTCTGGCTTAAAATCTGTCGAAGGGATTAATAGAAAGAAAGGCTTCATTTATTCTAGTGGAGTTTAAACAGTTCTGTGGAACAGTGGGAGTTCTCTGAAAAGATGTTCTGGGGCTCACCTTACTCAGTTCCCAGCCTCTACTTCAAAAACAACAACCAAAACTGAAAACACCAAAACCCCAGCTCCCCTCTGTCTGTTCTTCATGTACAAGGCTATGTGTGGTGAAAGGGTTCTATGACCACAGTAACTTTCACAAAGTATGGACCAAGCTGTGCTCCACACCTTTAACTATACTGTCAAAGCACCTGAGGTAAAGATCTGCAAGACTGATTTTGGCTCATGGTTGCTTGGCTCTGTTGTTTGGAAGGCTGTGGAGAGGACCAGTGTCCAGAGCACAGCTTCTCATCTCATGGTGGCCTGGAAGCACAGAGAAGGGCAGAGACAGAGTCCCAAGATCCTCTTCCAGGGTTCACATTAACTTTCTCCCAGCCTGTCAACCTGCAAAAGATTTTACTTCATGCCAGTAGCACTACTGCCTGCAGTCCATACCTTTCTGATGTGTTCCCTATAAGAACACTCCAGATACAAAGTGTAGCACATTCTGCCATTGTCTGCCCCACAGATGAGAGGTCAGAGATACATGAGATAGCCCTCATTTCAAGCTATTTCCTTTACGTTGAAATGTTCTATCCAGGTGGAGGTCCTGTACACTCGAGAAGAAAACAAAATTCACAAGTCTCAGAAATTTCCTCAAACAAGATGCACTAGGCTCCTCCTCAGGGTTATTTAGGCTGTAACATTGCTGGGGAGAGGAGACTCGACAGCCAAGTGGCCTGCTAGTCTTGGCAGAGCCTGGTTTAGTTTTGTGAGTTCTCACCATGCTGGGGTGGGCTTTGGGATAACGCAACTAGCTGTCTTTGAAACACTCATGCTCCTTTGTGTGACCCCAGTACACTAAGCTAGACCTGGCTGGGATCATTTCTCTAGTCTATCCTCTGTATTCTCTCTGGGCTGGGTAGATGATTGTTCAAGTCTCCTTAGGAAATGCCTTACAACAGACCTGATCTGAGCCATAAAGAGAGTTCGCATGCCCTACTTCCTGTCTGTCCACTATCAAGGCTGGACTGAACCAGACATGCTATCCACCTGTGCGGAGATATCCCACTGAGCCTCATTAATATTTATACTTAATGTAACTGAATCAAAAATAAGAGAAAATTATTCCAACCAGAGAAAGGCTGGCCATCTGCATGTCTGGAGAGACCATAGAGGTAAATTAAGCACATGCACATTTTTTTTTTAAATCAGCAACTTATCTGTCAGAATAAAAGACAGGACCATTAAAAGCACAACACAGTTTCACTAACGTGTCACTTTGGAACAGAAGTTTAAAAGTTCCAAAGGTATTAATTGTTAAAGATATATTTAATGCAGCTTTTAAAGATTTATCCATTTATTTATTTGTGTGTATGAATACACATGTGTATATGCACATGCACACATCTGTGCAGAGAGGCCAGAGAAGTCATTGAACAGCCTCTTCTAACACTTGCCACCGTTTCCTTTGAGCTAGGGCCTCTCCCTCTGAACCCAAGGCTCATGTTTGCTTAGCTAGGCTGGAAGCCAGCAAATGCCAGCATTCCTCCTGTCCCCTCCCTCTTGAACTGGGGCTAAAGGAGTGAACCAGATGTCCAACTTCTTATATGAGTATTGAGATCCAAATCTTGGTCCTCATGATTGTGAAGCAAACATCACTGAGCCATCTCTCCATTCCCACATTTAATATTTTTACATATATGCAATTAAGTACAGGAGTCCATATGCATGTGCTTTAATAATTAATGGAGACATGTTGAAAGTCAGACAAAGCATTTGTGGATAAGAACTTCAAATATACCACTTGGTTTTCTGTTTCTGTTTTGTTTGTTTGTTTCTGTTAACTAGTTTAGCCGTTTAGCCATTTTCCTCTTCTGGTAGTATTTGTATACTTAATTTGTTTAATAGGTTCTTTTGATAATTAAGAATAGAAAGACAAATATCAAATTGTCTCCTGGCCAAATTATAAAAAATTCAGAGCTAGTAGAATTTTACTCTGTTCACACCGACAGTGGGAAAAGAGGAAGCAGCTTCTTTCCTCTTTCTCTTTCTCTGTCTCTCTGTCTCTGTCTCTGTTCTCTCTCCCTCTCCCTCTCCCTCTCCCTCTCCCTCTCCCTCTCCCTCTCCCTCTCTCTCTCTCTGTCTCTTTCTCTCTCTCTGTCTCTCTCTCTCTCTCAACACATACACACACACACAACTTGAATCTCTCAATATTAGTCCATCAGTATCATTTTGTTTCTTTGATTTCATGTGATCCTGCTAAAGGAGTATCATGAAATTCCACGAGTGAGTGATCTTTCGCCAGGTCATTCCTTCAGGACTCCTTAGGATCATATTGGGCTAGGGACATACATAGCTCAGGGATAACGTACTTGCTTTACTATGCCAGGGACAACGAGACAACCCCACCTGCAGGGATCAGCATGGTGGATCAGGAATTATCTGAAAGGAAGAGTCAAGGATTGAAAGACTCACAGGATTTCAAGCTCAGGGTGTTACACCCTGACATCATGGCATTCCCTGGAGGATGGTAGAGACACACTCTTATGCCTGGATCAAAGGATGGTATTGCCTCTAAATTATGAGATGAGGTAGCACAAAAAAAAAAAAAGATGTAGAAAAAGTCTGGCATTTTAACAATCTCTCAGGAGTATCTCTTGGGGTGAAAATTAAGCTCAAAACCAAAGATCAAGAAAGGATTTCCATCACTGTCCAACCTCCATTTGAACTTCTTTCGGGCAACCTTCACAGTCCCTGTTTCAAACATTACCAGATGTTTCTAAAGAATTCCCTGCACTATTGAACTGAAGATCATTATTCTAACAGTGTGCAACCCACCAAATAGCTCTATGGAATTTTCTGTCACTGAGGGAATTTCTTAAAGCATATATTTCAAGTTAGACACAGCAGGGGTAGAGCTACATGACCCTGTTTTTCACCTGTGGTGACATTAATGATCATGGTAATTGGAGTTTGACAGAACAGCTCCTGCTTTCCATGGCCCCTGTGGGCTTTATATCACGTGTAAAGTCACCTTCCACATTGCTATTAATGGTGTTGACATGTGTGTTGCTGTGAGCTGTGGATAATTCAGGAGAAAGCAGCTGTGTTCTCTGTCCAGCCAGAGAATACACACCCCTCACAACACTCCTCATGGTTAACTTCCCACTCAGCAGGGGTAGGGCCAGAAAGCTGGTGTGTCCCTCAAAGTCAGATCAGGCTGAAGTGTAGCCTAGTGGTAGGGTTCTTGCCTAGCAGGCACAAGGCTCTGGGTCCTAGCCCCAGAATCACAAGAAATCCACACTGAATGTACACAGATTTTCTATTTTCCCCCCACAAACACTGGCCACTGTGACTTCTCTCTCCAGCACAGGATAAGGTCCTAGGAAGCCAATCACTGCTCCCTAGAACCTTACAGCTCCAGGCTCTAAGAGAAAGCAGGGGAAAGAGATTCAGACTACCAGGTATCATTTGGTTTTAAAAGACATTTCCCTCCTGTAATTCCACCTTTAGCCTTCACCCTCTTCTCATGTTTGCCAAAACCACATGAACATTTCTGCTTGCTATCTTGCCACCTAACCCTTGTTCCTGACTTACAAAAAATCATCAGAAATTCTTCTCCAGCAAGACTGAGACTCAGAGATATTGGGCAATGGCCTGTCCTGGACACACACACACACACATCCCACAGCCTTCCCAAATTCTGTATCTTGTGCTACCTGTTCCACTTGTCCCAGTATTTGTTGTTCCTGTTTCTTGTCTGCCTAACCCTCGGCTGAGGAGGGAGGGCTCAACATTCCTTTTATACATATGTCACATACCTAGAATTACATTTGCCACAAAAAAAAAAAAAAGGTTGCTCGGTGACATTTGCACATTAATTTCAGACACATCTTACTGCTACATTTTAAAAAGTAAAATGCTCCGAAACCTCAATATCTAATTTTCTTACTTAGAAGCTTATCAAAAGGCTCTATTTAGGGTACAAAGAGAAGCAAAAGGAAGTGGAGAAGGCGGTCCCTCTAGAAGGAGATTGAAGAGAATCCCCTCTGTATTAATGAAAAGTTGAGACTGCTCTGTGGGGCCAGCTCTCATTTTCTAGAGCAAAGATCTCCTTCAGTGGTATCAAGGGCCTGAGACCCTCTTCTGACTTTTGGAGGTGCCCTGGAGCTCTAGTTACCATGTATTAAACATCATTTGGTCTTCAAAAAAAATGACAAAATGACATCTCTTGGGGCAAGACATCTAATAAATTTGGGGGATCTACATGTATTAAATAGGACAGCTGCCTTGGGCATGGGCTCCTGGTCAGTAGTGCTTTCTCAGAGGCAGCATGCCCACTGACATAGTGGACAAACTGTCCTCAGAGGAGGGTCTTCCAAAACCCAGCACTGGCGTCCATTTGTTCACATCAAAATGATTCCATGAAATAAGTCAGGCACATAAAGACAAATATGTTCTCAGTTACATGTGGAATCTGACAGATGAATTTCAAGAAAATAGAATGGGACAGCAGTTAGTAAGATCTGGTAAGGGTGTTGGGGGGAAGGAAAGAGAGTAGACACAAGGAAGAACACCTAAGCAGAGGGTAAGGTTCAGGGCACTAGAACTCAGTTCCAACGGCAGTTGACAATAATTAACTTGAGTATTTCAAAACAGCCCGTAGCCAGAGATGTGGCTGAATGGGTAAGGGAGGCTTATAGGTGAGACTGATGACCAGAGTTCCATACCAAGGACGGGGGTGGGGGAAGAGAGACAGAGAGACAAAGACAGACAGAGAGAGAGACAGAGACAGAAATAGAGAGAGAGGGAGGAAGGTGGAGAGACAGGGAGAGATAGAGATGGCTTCAATCACTTGTCTGCTGACATTTTCATTGTGTATTTTGTGAGTGTGATGGAGATAGGAAGCTCTGGTGTACATGAGGAGACCAGAGGACAAAGTGTAGGAGTCAGTTCTCTGCTTCCTCCCTGTGGATCCTGGTGATCCACCTCAGATCCTCAGACTCGAGGCAAACACCTTCACCTGCTGGACTATCTCACAGGTTCTGACAGGATTTTGAATGCTCCTAACACAAAGAAATAATAAAATGTCTGCAGTAGGAACAGTTATCCAAAACTCCCTCTGTCTCATGTTCCAAATCATCTCCCAGCAAGCTGGGGAGTATGACTGCCCTGTGTCCTGTGTCCTGTGCCCTGCTCCCAAGTACCTGTCAAGGACTTTTGGTTGAACCTTTTAGAGCAGAGAGAAACAGAAAAACTCCTGTCTTTGGAATAGCTCATTTGTTCTCTCTCCTGTCTGCCAGAATGTCCTCTTTGCTCTCTTGGCCAGAGGGCAGGGATTGAAAGAAAGGCACCCAAGGCCTTGTTGCTAATGCTTCTTAAACCTTCTGCAATCCTTCTCTACCCAGGCTACAGTGGAGGTTGGATGCATGTTACTGAAGCTCCCAGCAACCTCTTGAGTGGTCTATTCTGTGGCCAAGGAGGCTACAAAAACATCACATCACGGATGCAGAGTCATGACCAGGACTGCCTTCAAAGCCCATGATATCTCTGCTTTATCCAAACACGGGGAGAAGCCTCTACCTTGAGAACAAGCAAGTTCTTCCAGAAGGCATTGCTGCTCGTGAGTGACAGTCTTTGTCCGGCAGCTGGTAGACGCTCTGTGGCCCAGAATGGATCTTTGTGTTCTGAATTCTGGAGTGACCAGCTTCAACTCTTAGTCACTGGGGGCCAAATTTCTGTCCTCCCTGCCAGGCTGGCTGCTTATGCAGTCATTGAGACCAGAGCAGATGCAAAAGAGTCACCACTTGGAAACTGTCCAAATTCAGACCTAGCAGGTCAGAAACTCCAGCAAGCCCTGCAGGGGATTCCCATGCACACTAACGGCTGGGGAAACATGCTGACACAGTTTGGCAACTAGAACAAGAACGGAGCTTAGAGGATTGGTACCTCCCACCCTACACTGTGCTGACTTCCTGATTACTAGCATCTGTAGATGACCCAGGGCAGGCCAAAGTCCCCAGGGGATGATCAACAAAAAGTATTGGACAAACACAACATGCTGCAGACCTGAAATGGGCCAAGGTAAACCATGTGATAGAGTTCAAAGGACAATGACCCCTTGGGGATTGTGAGTAGAGCTGCAGAGCGACCTGAGCCACCTGTGGCTTGGGTAGGACACAGTGTCTCTGATACTGTTGGTCCTTGGCCAGAACAGATAGATACTGCCAGAGAATTTCATGGCAGACAAGCATGCCTGCATCTTTTTGTGTTTTCCTCTTTGGAAATGGAAAAGTCTCCCTGTGCCATGTCCACTGCAGTGGTTTGTGGGAAGTAAGAGCAGAGAAGCAAAAACTGCCAGAATTCCTCAAGTTGGAATGGCAGGTCACCAGGGAGGTCATTTCAGCAGATATCCATGATAGTTGACATGCGCTGGAACATACAAAGAGCAAAGAATGACATGATAGGACTGTGTTTGTTGCTTAGCATGGTGCAGAGAGAACTGACTGATTCAGCAAATACTGTATCTTAAGCTGCAAGACAACCCTTCCCCCATCTGAAGCAACATGACACCGACCAGACTGTTCTGGCACAGACCAGAAGAACAGAGGACAAGGACAATCTAGAAGGCAGTGCCCAGTGGGATTTCCGTTGTTATATCTCCATGACCTTATGTGTGACAGGGTGACCCATTAGAATAGTAACAACAAGATTCAGGTACAAGAAGGGAGTAAGTAGTCCAGGCTTCTCAATTGTCACATTCTCCTGTTCAGTTCATGAGAAAATAAAAGAATAATCCAACTGGGCCCAGTACTCCTCTTCTGTCCCAAAATCCCCTGAGTTAAGTTTGCTCTTATTGCTCAAGAGTTCAGCTCAAAGGGGCAGGGAGAGCAAAAGCCTGATGGTCAGATTCCAGGCTAGCCTAGCTTCAGCTACCAGTTTCCTTCCTGAGGGTCCCAGCACTTACAGCCCTGTGTGACTGACAGAACTTAGGTCAAATGAGCATCCCTTTGATAGCTCACTTACTTGCTCTTTGCATACCTGGCATGTATTGTACTGGACATTATTGGGGCACTGATGAGCTAAACAGACACATTCTCACCCTCAGGAATGGGAGTTGTCAGCAGAGGCACATAGATGTCAATCACACAGGTCCGCTCATCTTCCTAAGAATGCTGTTGCTGGGTGTTACCTCCATGACAGATCTTACTTCCAGAGCCAATCAAATTTAACTTGCTTGCCTTCCTTATCGTGTGACCTTGGGAGTTCCTTCCAAATCCATTTTTTGTCCCCTGTAAAATGCAGTTGTCCAACACCTGACTTCACAGATCATGAGGAATGTGGGGACCCTCACATACACAGTATCGCTGTGTTCCAGGCACTATTGTAAGCTCTTTATGAATGCTTCCTGCTTGATCCTCATGGCAGCATGGTGGCAAAGGGACTCAAACCCTTTCAACCTCGTAAGAGAGGAAACTGAGCTGTGGTCAGATAGCATGAATAGGTACAGCTGTCTGTCCTTCTGCTCTCTGTGCCTACACACTGATCACAACCCTCCTATGCCTCTCCCATTGTGACTCCCGGGAAGCTGCTGTTTATCTTACAGAATCAGAGAGCGCTTCAGAATGACTCCAGAATCCTGAGGGCTGGTCACAGACTGATTCACTGTTTACTTCTCTCACCTCAGGTAGCCAGTAGCCCAGAAATCTCTGGACTTTCAGGAATGTGCTCTCCCTCTGTGGAGATGAGCTCCCTGAGGACAGGTGACCTTTGTTGAGCATCTGTAGCAGTTATTTCCTACGTATTGTCACAGAAGTGGCTCTGGTCTCCTGGCCCAGAGGTAGCACTGACTACTGTCTTTCCAAGGAGCCTCAGGGAATTGTTTTACTTCTCAGCCACAACCACAGCAGGCCAGGAGGGCAGGAAGAAGCACCTTTTAGAAGACTATTTACTAGACATGGTCCTGGTCGCTTGATGTCACTCACAGGTGCCATTTCCAAGAGGTGCACACAGGCCTAGGCTCTACAGTAGACAGTATTCTCTATATCCATGGACACTGCACACATAGTCACAATTCAGTCATCCACCAACCATGTAGTGCCAATCGCCAGGTTAGAGTGGAAACGGTGTTACATGCCTGTGTCTTTCAGTCTGTCACACATGTAGACAGAGGACTCTCTTACCAATGATATAGTATAACAAGTATTTATACGGCCCTTACATTATTTTAGGAAAATATGTCATCTAAGGATGAGTTAAGGTATTCAGAGGGACGTGCATGGGCCATAGGAAAATGCTTCACCATCTTCTTTTAAATTTTTCATTCATGTATTTTTCAGTGTGTGCACACAAGTGTGTATGTGTGTGTGCGAGCGTGCCTGCACATGCATGTGAAAACTAGAGAGGAGGATGTTAGGCATCCTGCTGTATTGATCTTCAATCAATTTCCTTGATACAAGGTCTCTCACTGAACTTGAAGCTTGCCTAGTGAGCTAGCTCCTGGAATCCACCTCTGTCCACTCCTAACATTGATGTTATAGGCATGCACAGCCACACACGGAGCTTGCATTTGCTGTGTTGTTTTTATTTTGCATGGGTCCTGGGTGTTTGAGCTCACAGCAAGTACTCTTACCCACCTAGCCATCTCTTTAGCTGACCCTTTCCTATAAGAATTTTGGTGGCCACTGTGGATGCCAATGCCTCCAGGATCCTGAGGGATGAGCACAGATACTTTTGCTTTTATGAGGATGATGGGACAAAATGGTTTGAGTATCCCATGGACCATAAACACTCATCAAATAATGAAGGAACAAAGGCTCAGTTAAGAGGTGATGAGGGCATTTCATCACAGTGAAACCATCCAATCAGAGATGTGCTGGTCATTGCAGTTCTGGGGTTGATGGAGCTGATGGGAATATTCACCTTGTTGCTTTTATTTGTCTTCATTTCTTTAGATTTATCCTGCTATACCCAGATTGACCCAAAATCTCCTTTATAGGCTAAATCCTGGTGACAATTGCTTTTATTCATTTTATTTTTTGTTATACTACTTATTAAAGGTGGATTGAGCTTTTGTTAAATAGCAGCCTAATAATTTGCTTAGTGAAAATAACTCAGTTAAGATGTGCTAAAGATCTGGAAAATATTTCTTAGAAGGAGACATACACATAGCCAACAAGCATATAAAAATGAACACTACTATGAATCATCAAGATGGCACAAATCAGAATTCATGGGGGACAGAAATTATAAAACCAACAAGTAACCATGCCCACAAGGATGTGAGAAGGAGGGACCCTTACTCACTGTAAACAGGGATGGTCAATTAATGAGGCTATTGTGAGGAACACAACAGGAGTTCCTTGAAACAGTGAAATTAGCACACATTCAGCAATCCCACCAGTGGGCATGCGCCCAAAGGAGGAGAAGATGGGAAAAGTAGTGAGGCGGGACTAGGATGGAGTTAGCGATGACACCGTGTTATTTACAGGAAGGGTAAGCTCTGGTGTTCTGAGCCACAAGAAGGACAAGCATACTTAGCAACAAGACACTTATATCTCAAAATAGGAGATGGGAATGGAAAGTGTTCCCCAAAGTAAAATTGTTAATTAACCCGAATCACTATCCATATACTCACCAGCCAAAACATCACATTGTACCTCACAAATATTTACAAATATTTACAAATGCCAAGCAAAATATTAAAAGAATTCATGCTACACTTGTTCTTTATGAATATTCTCGTGGATGCTAGCAAGTGCTGGCTGACAGAAGCCTGCTATAGCTGTCTCCTGAGAGGCTCTGCCAGTGCCCAACTAATACAGAAGAGGAGGCTCACAGCCATCTATTAGACTGAGCACAGGGTACCCAATGTAGAAGCTAGAGAAAAGACCCAAAGAGCTGAAGGGTTTGCAGCCCCTTAGGAGGAACAACAATATGAACTAACTAGTACCCTCATAGCTCCCAGGGACTAAACCACCATCTAAAGAGTACACATGGTGGGACTCATGGCTACAGCTGCCTATGTAGCAGAGGGTGGCCTAGTCAGTCATTAATGGGAGGAAAAGCCCTTGGTCCTGTGAAGGTTCTATGCCCCAGTAGGGGAATGCCAGGTCCAGGAAGTGGGAGAGGGTGGGTTCGTGAGCAGGGGAAGGGGGAGGGAATAGGGGTTTTTTTCAGAGGGGAAAACAGGAACAGGGAGAACATTTGAAATGTAAATAAAGAAAATATCTAATAAAAAAAAGAATATTCTCCGTACAGTTGCCTTATCTAAAACGTTAAATAACAAGACCTTGTTTACCAAACTCTCTTTTATAAAAAGACTTCTGGTCATTTCTCATACAGAGTTTTAATAAACTCTATAACTCAGTGCCATTTGTTCTTGAAGCAAGATTTATAATTCCATAGACGATGATGGATAATACACTGGTTAAAACACTTAGACATCGCTCATGTACTGCAGACCTCAAGAAAATTCACTCCCTTAGTCTTGGGTCCTTCTACTATGAAATATGGAGGCATGTAGAAAAAAACCTCATGAAGGGCATATTAGAAACACACAATAAATGGTAGCTGTCATTATTTTTACTTCAATTTTATTTCTCTGTACATTAGAAATAAGTGGGGGAAAGGATGGGGACTTTTCCTCAGACCAAGCACACCCCCAAATGCTCTACATTTTGTGGCTATGTAGGATCCTTGGAGAGCAAAGAAGCCAAGAAAGTACACTCACACTTCCCCCGAGTCTACTCCTTGGCTGAACACTGTTGGACTTAGGTGTATTCATGTCTCAGCAAAGCCTAACCTTAGTTTCCTGAGAATAAGATGCTGCAAGGGCTCACATGAGATGTACTTAGAGTAACGTGGACTGTAAAAATAACAAAAAGTGAAGTCCTTTTAAAAAGCAAGTATGCAAAGTCCACCCCTCTGGACTGCAGACTTGTATGTTGCAGGGTAACTGGTAGAATTGCCATTTTTCATGTCAACCTCAGATGGGTCCCAGCTGTTTTAAATCCATTGTACACTGCTCTAACACAGTCCCACAGTCCTGCTTTATAAGGACTTGTAGTTCTGGTGGCCAGATCTGGTGAGGGACTTCTTATCAGTCTTGGTAGAGGCCATCAACCAAAAGAGCACAGCAAGAGAGGTCAAAGTTGAAACCTAGTGCTCCTTATACATATCATTGATCAGTTCCTCAGGGTGGAACTCTCATGGCTTGGTGTTGTCTTACTTAGGGTTTCTGGTGCTGGGATAAAGCACCAAGACCAAACAGCTTAGGGGAGAAAGGGTTTATTTGGCTTAAGCTTCTATATCATAGTCAATCACTGAAGGAAGTAGGGACTGGAACTCAAACCGGACAGAAACCTGGAGGCAGGAGCTGATGTAGGAGGCCATGGAGGGTATCTGGCTTACTGGCTTGCTCCTAATGACTTGCTCAGCTTGCTTTCTTTAAGAGCCCAGGACCACCTGCCCAGGGATGGCATTTCTCCCCACCAATCACTAATTAAGAAAATGCCCCTTCAGCTAGATCTCATGGAGGTGTTTTCTCAATTGAGGCTCCCTCCTGTCAGGTAGCTCTAGCTCTGTCATTAGCAAAACTAGCCAGCACGGTTGTCCTCTGTATTTAGTTACTTTACTCATAGCTGTGATGAGATACCCGACACAGCCATGGAAGGAAGGAAGGAAGGAAGGGATTATTTGGCTCAGGGTTTGAGGCTACAGGGAAGTCATCACAGCTGGAGCTTGCATTTGCTGCAGGGAAGCAGAGATGAAGGCAGGTATCCAGCTGGCTTCCCATTTGATTCAGTCAGGGACCCCAGCCCACCTCAGTTGACCCAATCTAGAAACTCCCTCCGAGGCACACTCCAGGCTTGTCTCTTTGCTGAGTCTAAATCATTTCCAGTTGAAAAGATTAATCATTGCCTCCTCCACGAGGACCTCCCAACCCTAGGTCTGCTGCCTCAGTCTCGTGAGTGAGCTCAGAGACAATTAGCCTTAGCGGCCAAGCCTTCAGGAGCCTGCACTCTTAGATAGCTTAGATTCCTGACCTTAGGAAACTATGTGAGATGAGGTTTGTTGTCTTAAACCGACACATTTTAGGATAATTTGTTATAGAAAAGGATATGACCAACCTGAAAAGGTTGTCCTTACACTTAGAGGAAAAAGATCCATGTAATACAGTCAGACAAGCTGCAGGAACCGGAAGTTATCAATATTTAGGGAGGTAACACTGCGGGATAGGTAGATTCTCCCCTCCCCCTTACAGCATCTATGTACCTGCAAGCTGATGTCTGTCTGGTGTTCTATGGAATGGCTAAACAGGTCAAAAGAGTTCTGTACTTATTAGTAACTTGCTGTCATCCAAGTTGTCCCCATTTTACTTCTACTGGGCCTACCTCCAAAGTATACAAAGCAACAGCGAGTGCCTTGGACTCTGAGCCCATTCCCATCCACAGGGCCAGTACCAAACAGCCCAGGATTCATCTGCCTGCTTGTGCAGGAGATGGTGCTGTAGCCATCTCCCAAGCCTTGTAAATGATAGCAGAGGACTCTGATGACAAATACATAACTAGTTGTCAGAAGCAATGGCCATGAGGGCCTGGAACACAGCCAGCCTGGGTCTGGCTTGGCCCCTGGAAAAGGTTTATGGTATTTACTTTGATGACTGAGATGGCCCTGAGCAATTTCTCATTGACCTGTCAAAGAGACTATCGCCTATCACTGCTGCCTCGTGAAAGAGCATAGTGGTTTGAGGTTTAACTGCCCTTCTGCGGGAGTGGGTGCCTAGGATTTCCCTTTATGGTAAGGAGTCTGCCCCATGAACAAATGGGCATGGTTGATGTTCTTCCCAGCCTATATCTCCCATTTCCACACAGAGTTGCTGGCCTGGGTACCTGAAGCACTTCTACTCCAGTGGGCTATGAGCAGGGTCCTTGCCCCTGGGGGCCTCTGCCCCTCAAGTCATCAAGCTGGAACTGCTGCCCGCCCGTGTGTGGAGCTCTCCCACTGAGAATGCACCTCAGATAGGCTCATAGCCCTGCTCTGGCCTGTCTTTCTCAGCCGAGGGCAGTACTGTCATCGGCCAACTGGAAGTTCCAGAGACTACTTTGTCTTTGGTTTGCATGTGACGTGTCATCATGATAATTAAAGGGTAATTCATGGTAATTCAAGGGCAATCTAACCCAATCCTGTGATATCAGCACTCAGAACCTGAAGGCAGAAGGATCTCCAGTCCCCAGTCTGCCTAAGCTACCTAGAAAGACCCATAAGTGCTCTGCGAGGAGAGGGCGGCTCAGGGGAGGGAGGACGGCACACAGTGCAGAAAATGTAATAATATATGTGAGAAATTAATACAATAAATAAGCAACTTTATTATAAAAGGATAAATACAAATGGCCAACATGTTTTGAGAATAATCATCTTCAGATAGCTCAGTCAGTAAAGTGGTTCTGATTCCAGAACCCACATCCAACAAACATGTCCAGGTAAGATAAGAAGGTAAAGTAATCTGACCATGTAATCTATGTCTGAGAAGGCAGAGACAGGGAGATCCCTGGGGCTCACTAGTCAGCCAGCCTAGTCTACTCAGTGAATTCCAGGCTAGTGGGAGACTCTTTTAAAAGTAAAACATTTAAGAACGTGCAAGTTGCCCAAAGACCAACAGATACACACAAAATGAAAATAGCCAGCCTCTTGCCTAGCATGTGGGAGACCCTGGCTTTGATCCCTAGCACTGGGTGAAAAGAGGGGTGGGGGAGAGGGATAGAGAAAGAAGAAAATGAATCGATCCTACTTCATTAAAAAATCAAGGAAATTAAAAGAGCCCCAAAGTGCATCAGTGGTTTTATTTGTGCAACTGTCACATGGAGGGAAGGAAGCCCTCATCTATGGCACCTGGAAAGATAAGTGAAGGGGAGGTTAAGGCGCAAGGTATTGGCATCGCAGGCCCTAGGTGGAAAGCCAAGGGAGCCAGAACAGAGGCTTGTTTGTTCCTTCTTTATTTATCTACTTTATGTGTATGAGCGTTCTGTCTGCATGTATGCCTATGTACCACTATGTGTACCTGATGTCCACGGAGCCCAGAAGAGGGGATCAGATTCCCTGGGACTGGAGTCACAGACAATTGTGAGCACAGGGAAATGAATTCAGGTTCTCTGGAAGAGCAGCCAGTGCCCTTCTAGTGCAAACCACTCCGGCCTCACAGAGGAGATTTTTTTAATGCCCAAATCAAAATCCATCAGAGCTGTCAAACCCAATGCTCACATTCAGCTCTCAGAAGTCAGATGGGTCATTCCCTGGATTCCCTAATAGCAATTAGGGTTACCTCTTCAGAGTGGGAGATAGTAAAAAATGGGAGGTGGAAACTGGAAAGGCTGTTCAGAGCAGGGGCTCCAAAAGCAGAGATTCCAGGGATGTGCTTGGTTCTCTCTCAGAAGGGAGCACTGGTTTCCTCTGTCTTTTTCATTGAGGCCCCTGCCTGAGTCTTCAAATGACCCAAGGGAAGCAAGACTCCAGCTTGAGATTAATAAATAATCTCTCCAGGACAACAGCCTTGGAACTGGCTCTCTAGTTAATAGTGAAAATGAAGTCTATTTATGCCCCAATTCCAGGCTTTTAAAGATTTTAGGGTTATTTCTTCATGGGGTTGGATGCAGGAAAGATGACAGTACCAACAAAGGTTCCACTAATGGAAAGCTAGTGCCTTATGGCTAAGAAGATGAAATCTCAGGCGTGGCTGGAGACCTAGCATCTCAGTTGGACTGTTAATCACCAGGTCAAGGGACCATCCCTAAGAAACCATAAGACAGCAGTTCTCAAACTGTGGGTCTTAACCCTCACGACAAACTTCTATATCCAAAAAATAGTTATATTCATAACAGTAGCAAAATTACAAGTATGAAGTAGCAATGAAAAAGCTTTATGGTTGGGGGTCACTACAACATGAGGAACTGCATTAAAAGTTCGAAGCATTGGGAAGGTTGGGAACCACTGCTAAAGCCTTGATTAGAAAATGGGCAGAATAATTAGTCCTCTAATTAGATACTGTGCTTTCCTTTTTGAGAATTTCTGCCCATACGGCTGTCTCTTGGAGGACCAAAGCCATGAAGCTTCATTAGTCTGAAAAACATAACTTTTCTTTCTTTCTTTCTTTCTTTCTTTCTTTCTTTCTTTTTTTTTTTTTTTTTTTTTTGAGACAGGCTTTTTCTGTGTAGTCTTGGCTGTCCTGGAACTCACTCTGTAGACCTCCCTCTCCTCTCCCCCCCTCCCTCTCCTCCTCCTCCTCCTCTTTCTCCTCCTCCTGCTCCTCCTCCTCCTCTTCCTTCTTCTTCTTCCTCCTCCTCCTACTCCTCCTTTTTCATTCTTTCTCTTTCAGGCAGCTGCTAAGATTTACACTTGCCTGACTTGGAGTTTTTCTTTTAAGCTTTAATAAAAATTTTCCTTGAGCTTAAAAGAAGAATCAAGAAAATTTGAAACCAGTGAGATGGCTCAGCAGGTAAAGCATTTACTTGATGACCTGAGCTGATCCCTGGAGTCCATGTAAAGGTGGAAGGAGAAAAGAAATTACTCCACCAAGTTATTCCCCAGAACTCTATATGTGTGCCATGGCACTTATGTACCCATACATCACACACACACATACACACACACACACACACACACACACACACACACACACACACACTCCAATAATAAAAGGAAATTCCTTTTTTCTTCTTCTTGCTTTTCCTGTTCTTCTCCTTCTCTTTCTTCTTCTTCTTCTTCTTCTTCTTCTTCTTCTTCTTCTTCTTCTTCTTCTTCTTCTTCTTCTTCTTCTTCTTCCTCCTCTTCTATAATCAAGGAAAGTCAAGTTGAAATAATATGCCTGGGAGCAGAGAAGGTGGGATCGCTGAGGGCAGGAGATGGATACAATCTCTCAAGAAGGCAATCAGTAACATGCTTTTAAAATGCAGCACAGTCTGACTCATGTTTTTGCTTCTAGGACATGTGTGAAAAATGGATGAAATCACATCTCAGCCTTTGTTCCACATCGGGAGTGGAAAGAGCATGGGTATCCAGTAGTGGGACACTGGTTCCATGAGTTGTCACGGGGAAAGGCAATGAAACATTCGACACTAGGCAAACAGCAAGTATTATGATGCAAAAAGATGTTCACAGCACAGTAAGAGACAGAGCTACAGAGCTCCACCTTTCACTGAATACAAAACACCATGGACCAAATATCAAGCTATGCCCACTAATCCTGTACTAAGGAAAAACAAATACAAATGGTTGTACTTACGCAGCAAAGGAGCTTTGACGATGCTGAATGTCTTCCTTGGATGAGAGTAGGGTGGGGGGCTGGTCTCTGATCTGCTGTGCAACTGAAGAGTAGAAGCTGACTGAGTGAGGATGCTCCTGCCTCCACTCCCTAAGTGCTGTGATCACAGACATAAGCTGCCACGCCCTGCTGACAACTGTGCTTCTCTACAGGATGTTGTACTACTGAGTCTAGAATTTCTGAGTATGTGAAGCCCATTTTATAAATCCCAGTGCAAGTTCATTTAGAAAGATATCAGCCACTCTGAACAGCATGTGAAAAATCCCAATTTCCAACACATGAATTTCAGAACCATTGATGTGTGGTAGTAGGTATAGGATAGCCCATTCTGTGCAAGAAAGGACACCTGGCTTGTGTCCCAGCTCCTGGGAGGACCTTTGTTTTTTTATGGTGGACCCAGATCATTTAGGGAAGGCTAGGGAGGTGAATCATACCCCCTCTGTTTATGTGAAGGAGACAGACAGCTCAGGGTTGGGGTTGGCTGTAACAGAAAGATGAGCCATAATTCACACTTACGTAATAAACTCAAGAAACAAAAGTTCTCTCAAAAGTGTACACTTAAAAGAAAAAAACAAAACAAAATAAACAAACAAACAACAACAAACAAATCCAGGCCTTGTAGACATGACTGTAATCTCAGCTAATCTGAAGGCTGAGGAAGAAAGAGAAAATGCTAAAATCTGACTGGCCCACAGTAAGAGCTCAGGTCAAGCATGGAAGATACGTCTCAAAATACAAACTCACGATGATGGTGATGATGATGATGATGATGATAATAATAGTAATAGTAATAGTAATAAAGAAGGTTATAGCTCAAAACCATGCAAGAAGCCCTAGTTTCCTGGGTTCCGTCCCAAGTACCACAGAAAGAAAGAAGGAAAGAAGAATTGAAACTAAGAGACAAGATAAACCTTTCTTCTTTATAACTTAATCATCATAGGCATTTTTTATAGTGACAAAAAACTGACTGACACAGATGAAAACTGACTTTTTTTTCTTTAAGAAAAAAAATGCCTTTAAGGGGGAAAAAGAGATTGAACCTCAAATTATGAGAAATATTAAATCTAAATATTTTATTCAATTTAATTTTTAAAAAATGACTAAGGAACAGCAAGTTGAACTATGTCTCCAAGTCAATCAGAGGCCTAATTGTGATTTTTTTACAAAAAAAAAAATTCCTTTTAGCAGAAACAAAAAGTTTCTCCTGTGTCACCTTAAGTACAGAATTAAGAAGGATGCCTAGGCTACAGCCAGCCTGTGGAACCAACTGTGACAGATGAGAACTATCTAACAAGCAGGAATCTCATGGTCACTCTTCCACATGTTCTCTGGCAGACGTATCTATTCCATACCCTGCTGTCTGTCGTGGGCAAAATTCAACTCCCTTTCTAACCTGTCATGGACAAAAGAATGGAATAATCACATTTGTTTACTTTCAGAACATCTTTTATTCTCTGGCAGCTACATACATGTATATAATGTATCTTGATCCAACATTTATAAGTCAAACAAGGCTAAGAGGCTCTTCAGAGCTAGGGGCTCCTTACCACAAAGTGGATTATGTGGAGCTGCCTCCTCAAAACACACACACACACACACACACACACACACACACACACAGATTTTGTGCTTTTGAATATGTTCTCTCTAAGTATTCGTTACTGATCCTTGTTCAGGATTCTGTTATATTCCATCATGTTAGTGTGGCCTAGGAGGATCCAATAGGCAGATCCCTGTATGCATACAGCAAGAGGTACATGTGCCCTTGTACTGGTTTTTCTTCCCAGGCTTACTGGTCCTTTTCTCCACCAGTCTCTCTCACCACAGTAAGTACAGAGGTGACTCCTGAAGTCCAGCTACAGAGGCCTCTGAAAGACTCGATGCTATGAGCAATAAAGATCTAAGCCTCCCGTTGTGTCCCACTTGGCACATTTCTTCCATTAAATAACAAAGTTAGGGTTGTTGCTTCAGCAAATATCTGGTGATCACCTTTGACCCTAAAGGCAGCAGCAGAGAAACAACAAAAATACTGTAAGCTTGATGTTAGGATTATGACACGAAGCAGCAAGAACAACAAACAAAGAGGAGACTGACATGCCCACACACATGCCTTAGCCTGCTCTTGTTCCTTGTCCATGAAAATTGACAGTTGCTCTATTGTCCCCTAGGGCCTTAGGTGTCCCAACACCTCTGTGTGAACAGAGCAACATACTTTGTCCATCTCTTAAAAAAAAGGGGGGGGGGGTTCACATTTAGGTTTTGTTTTACAGGTGCACACATGGGCAAGCATGCCTCCCCCTTCCCCTCCCCCCACTCCTCTGAACAGAAGCTCAGCCTGGTAACATGTTGGTGGTGGGGCAGGTGTGAAGGTTCACTGAAGCTTGCAGATTGCAGCATGCTCCAAGTACCTGTTTTTGCTGTTAAGACAAAAATCAATGGGTCCCCTTCACCGCTCCCATCAAAGGAGCATGTGAATACTGTTTAAAACATCTGAAAAAAAAAAAAAACTCCACTGTTTTAGCTCTTAAAGAGCATGGATTCCAGAGCCATGCTACCCAGGTTCAAATCCCATTTCCAGCACTTACCAATGTGTAGTACCCGGTGCTATGCCCAGCACAGCTTGGGGGACATATTTGACTAGGGTGGCCAAGAAATGAAGAAAAGACAAACACAGACAGACACACAGAAAAACTGGGACTGGCTTGCCTGAGGTCCGGTGAGGCCAGGCACCTGCAGATTCACTGCTTGGTGAATCTTCAGAAGCTGCTCCAGGCTAACAGCATCTCGCCGTGTAAATCTTTGTGCTTGGCTGAGTTGGCAAAGGTCACTGACAGAGGGTCTGTAGAATCCGACATCACTGTGTTTTCAGTGATCCGAGAAAGCAGAGTCCGTTCCAGGCAGCAGGAGCTGCAGATGTCACTAAACGTGGAAATTAGGAGTTACGACTTTTGCAAGCATAACCAAAGGTGGACTTTAACGACGTGCCTGGTCCAGTGAGGAGCCATGGGGATGTTCTCAAGGATGTAGATTGTACCAGACCCCAGGGGAGGTTCTGATTCCGCAGCCTCCTGATAACACATCTGACTGAGTGGTCTCAAAATTTACAAAATTCCCCCAAGACTCCCTTTCCATTTGTAAATGAGCATACTAATGTATTATGGGGAATACATGTTTAATTCCTGGGTGAGTCTGCTATTAAGTTTAATCCACTATGACAGAAACAGTCTTCCCAATGCTCAAGTCTATTCCCCACACAGACAGGGCCTGCACCACCACTCAATATCCACACACTTACACTGTCTCCCTTTCTAAATGCTTTGTAGACCTTTGCCTCACACCCTCATGCGCATGAGGAAGTGATGTTTATTCCCCCCGAGGAATCTGGACTGGTGGCCAGACCACTATGGAAGTAATCTTTTACAACCTCCAAGATGGGGACTTAAGGCATGGGCAGTTGCCATCCTCTCCTGAGCTGTTCCTTCTGCACACCATGCCCATCTTAGAGCTCCCCTCCGCAGACAGTTGTCTCTTCCCATCCCCTCAGGGTCATCCTTTCTTCCCTCTTGTCCCAAGTCTCCGACTCTGTGGTTCTTTGTTGCTTTAAAGATAATAAACCCACCTGACAAACACAACTTAAGGGAAGAAGGGTTTATTGTCTTACAGTCTAAGAGAACTCAGGCCATTGTGGTGGGAATGCAAAGCAGCTAAACATCCCTGTAGAAGCAGGGAGGTGAATCCTGGCACTTGGCTTTCTTCTCTTACTTAGTCAGGGATCCCAGCCCATGGAGGAGCGAGGCCACCATTAGGGCAGGCTTTCCCCCAGTTGGCTTGATCTAGAATTAGAAAATCTCTCATAAACACAGCATGCCCAGTGGTTTGCCTGCCTCGAGATTCTAGATCCTGCCAAGTTGTGGGTCAATATTAGCCATGAAATAGCATCAAGATGTCACAAAGGAGTAGTCAGACAATTTTTTTCTATTTGAGTGAACAAGTTCATACTCACAAAGTTCTGCCAAGATTCCCAGACTGCACTGAGCCTTAAACATGTCTACACATCATCTCCAGAAGCTTCTCTCTGTTGTTGCTACTGGTACTCAAAGGCAGAACTGGATCCCACCCTTTGCTATTTTAGATTGTTTTTTTTATTTATGTATTTAGTGTGTGTATGGTGCATATATCCATGTATACATTACATGTGCATGTGGAGGCCCCAGGCAGATGTCTGGAATGTTACTCTACCACATTTTTTATGTTATTCATTGGATCAGGGTCTCTCAATCAGACCCAGAGTTCACTGATACAGTCACATGATTCCAGAGATCCTAAGGCTCCCTCTGTGTTCACCCTGTTAGACTGGACTCACAGACAGGCTCCTGTCCACCCAGCATTTGTGTGAGTTCTGGGGTTCTGAATTCCAGTTCTGTGGCAGCTCTGTAACCAACTGGGCCATTTCCTCAGCCCTCTACCACTGTTTAGAGTTACTGTCTCTGGTTTTCTTGAGATACAGAACAACCCAATCAGTGCCAGTGTTGGCTTGATACTGAATACAGAAAGCAAGCAGCAGCAACCAGAGGACTGCAGGCAGGCAATGTGCTCCCTATCATCATTTTGCTGTCAAAATTGTCAGAATTCTGCTCCTAAAATTCCTTTCCATGTGGATATAGATTTCATTTTATAAGATTATAAAAGAGAAAAATAAAAACATAGAAATCTTGTCTAAGAGAGAAAGGAGACAGAGAGAGACAGAGAGAGATAGAGAGAGAGAGAAAGAGAGAGAGAGAAACAGAGAGAGAGAGAGAGAGAGAGAGAGAGAGAGAGAGAGAGAGAGGGAGAGAGAGAAGGGGGGGAAGAAAGGAAGGAAGAAATGACCAGGCATATTCCCACAGATATTGCTACATCTGGTGGCCAGGCTTCCCCACACCAAACACTGTGTGCCCTTTCTTGGGCTTTCTGTCACAGGTGTTAAACAGGCTCCACTGGTGTCCCTGAAGGATACCCCATCAATTCAGTAAGGATTATCGTGTGCAAATCCTACTGTGCTGGGCCTAATGGGGGAGATTTCTCCTTAAAAACAAACAAACAAACAAAAACAAACAAGCAAACAAACAAAAAATCAGCAGAGAATAGAGAAAAACAAAGCAAAACAAAACAAAAAATAAAACCCAAACCTTAGTCCTAAATAGGCAAGACTTGAGAATAGAAGTTTTGCTTCTCTCACCAGCCATTTTCAGTGAGAATGTGCCTCTGCTTCAATGTTAAGATCTATGGCCCTTAACCATAACATCCCATAGACTGAAGGAAGGACAATCCAGAGACTGCTCCTCCTGGGAATCCTTCCCATATTCAATCACCAAACCCACTTTGTTGTGGATGCCAGCAAAGGCTGACTGACAGGAGCCTGATATAGCTGTCTCCTGAGAGGCTCTGCCAGTGCCTAACTAATACAGAAGTGGAGGCTCACATCTATCCATTGGACTGATCATAGGGTTCCCATTGAAGAAGGTAGAAAAAGGACCCAAGGAACTGAAGGGTTTGCAGCCCCTTAGGACGAACAACAATATGAACTAACTAGTACCCTCAGAGCTCGCAGAGACTAAACCACCAACCAAAGAGTACACATAGTGGGACTCATGGCTCCAGCTGCATATGTGGCAGAGGATGGCCTAGTCAGTCATCAATGGGAGGAGAGGCCCTTGGTCCTGTGAAGGCTCTATGCCCCAGTATAGGGGAATGTCAGGGCCAGGAAGTGGGAGAGGGTGGGTTGGTGAGCGGGGGTTGTGGGAACAGGGTTTTTTGTTTGTTTGTTTGTTTGTTTGTTTTGGAGAGGAAATTGGAAATGGAGATATCATTCAAAATGTAAATAAAGAAAATATCTAATAAAAAAAAGGAGTATACTGTTGTTTGTCCTTGGGGGCTGCAAACCCTTCAGCTCTTTTGGTCCTTTCTCTTCCTCCTTCATTGGGGACCCTGTATTCAGTTCAATGGATGGCTGTGAGCCTCTACATCTGTATTAGTCAGGTACTGTCAGAGCCTCTCGGGAGATAGCTATATTTGGCTGGCTTGTCCTTCCTTCAGTCTCTGTTCCATAGTTAGACTCTGCAACTCCTTCCATGGGTATTTTATTCCCCCTTTTAAGAAGGAAACAACAATATGAACTAACTAGTACCCTCAGAGCTCCCAGGGACTCAACCACCAACCAAGGTGTATATATGGTAGGACTGATTGTTCTGGCAGCATGTGTATAGTAGAGGACTGCAAAATCAATCATCAATGGGAGGAGAGGCTCTTGGTCCTGTGAAGGTTCTGTGCCCCAGTGTAGGGGAATGCCAGGGCCAGGAAGTGGGAGAGGGCGGGGTGGCAAGCATGGGGAGAGGGGAGGCAACAGGGGTTTGTTGTTGTTGTTTTTGTTTGTTTGCTTGTTTGTTTGTTTCTGAGAGGGGAAACTGGGAAAAGAAAAATCATATGACATGTAAATAAAGAAAATATCTAATAAAAAATTGAAAAAAAGAGTATACAAAAAATTCTGTAAGGGTTCTATATGATCTTTTTCTTTCTCTCCTTCTCCCTCTCCCTCCTCCTCCATCTCTCCCTCCTCTTAAGAAAAGAATGGGCCATAGTAAAAGGGCCAGAAAAGCTCAAATCATTTACTATGAGTTACAAAAAGCAGCAAAGACCCCTACACACAGTAGCACCTGCCCACTGGTGCTGGGGACCAGGCACAGCCCGCTGGTGTTGGGGGTCAGGCACAGCCCACTGGTGCTGGGGACCAGGCACAGTCTTTCCATCTTGTCACATAAAGGTCTCAGAAATAAACAGCATCCTTTCTCTGTGACTTCCTAGTGTCCAGCATCAGATCTGATCTGCAGCAAGAACTTGATAAATAATGAGCGATGGATGGATGATTTTAGCACTACGAGGGAGAAGGTGCCATAGATGTTCCACTTAATCAGCAGCTCACTGCATGCGTCTTCCTTTCAATTATCCTCATGAGGACCAGGTAAAAGTAGGTAGTAGTTCAACTTCTCAAAACACGTGAATGCACTTCAATTTTTATGAGCCAATGGAGCTGAATTTTGAAGTTTCATTGAAAAAAATCTCGAGTCCATCCTGGCTTGGGAATCCAGGACTCTCAGCCCCAAGCTTGAAGCAGTCATCAACTATTTCCCTTCTGATTGTACAGATCTGGGACTCAGACATAATTTTTATCAAATATGGCAAAGCTTCTGGCAATCTACCAAGTAAGTGCCATTCTCCCTTGCTTTCTTACAGAAAAGGAAAGAATTCGAACCTGTAATTTGTTTGTGAATGGGGGGACACAGCCACTGGAAAACACCTTTCCCAATAATTCTTGTGTCTGGAGAAAGGTGCTAGATGAAGAAAAATAAACTTTTAATTGGCCGAAGCCATTGCTGTTGTTATTGAATTTGTTGTTTTAGATAGAGTTAATGCATACCAACCATCCTATCTCCATCACTCCCCCAACTCTCCTCCCCACAGATCTCTCCTCCCACTCACGACTATATGACCCACGAGATTAGTCAGGACTATCTGTGTGACAATGGGTTAGGAGCTATCAGCTGGAGCCTGGTAGACTCAGCAGTTTGTACACAACTAAAGACGTGGTTCTCTTCACCCAGAAACTATCAATAGCCAATAGTTCAGAGGGAAAGAGTGAGGACCCATGAGCACCTCTCCTTTCCTAGTCTTATTGTTGACCTCCTATAGGTCCAGTATAGATAACCCCAGTTGTTCTAAGTTAATGATTGCTATTGTTGTATGAGTTTAGAGAATAGTGTGTTATAGTCCCTCATACTATCTTCCAGCTCTTATGTACTTCCTACCTCTTCTTCGAAAATATCTCTTGAGCCTCAGATGAGAAAATTTTACTTTTGATAAAGAGGACATGCTCAAAAGAGCAGGTATAGTGGGGTAAGAACTGCACTTGGTTTTTATTGCAGGTGGTAACTATATATCACACCCCCCACACACACACACAATTGGCTGAGGTATGATCTCACAGTAGTCTGAAACTGGCTAGTTATATAAGAATCAGGGCAAAGTAAATGAAGGAAAGGGGAAAGTGTGGGCCACTTAATTCACTCATGTTCTGAGAATGCATCAGATATAAACAAAGTTGAATTAAAATATTGCAAGATAAGAAAAAGTAAAGATTTGAATGCCTATCATGAATATAATTTTTATAGTTTTTGATAGAAGAGATTAATGTTCAATGTTTCTTATACACAACTTGAAATTTGACTATGCAATTCAGTAGTGTGGATTCACCACAACTCTGTTGAGTTCCAAAACCTCTTATCATTGTGAAACAATAATACATGGATCAGGCATTTTCATCCCGCCATTCCTGAAAACCATAGTGTGATCATTCAGGCCAACCAAGGTCTGCAAAGAATAGCTCCCATTAGTTTAGAATGATGGGTGCTTCTCAGAGCAGCAATTAATGAAATTAAAATAACCACTGTGCCTTCAATTTTAAACACTATACTTAGGACAAATTACCAAGCAGAACTTCTTGCCAACTATTTGTTTTCTTCTGCTACCACGAAGTTTGCAATAGCCCAGCCTGTTTCTAACAGGAGCCGGGAGGTCATCTGACCCAGTCTTGTCTTTCATCCTCCCATCTTCCCTGAAACAGCCAACCACAGTAGCTATCCCAGATTCCTCCTACATAGAATGCTACCTTTCAAGAATCTCCTCTATCTACCTTGTCTACAATTTCAAGTATTTACCAAAGGCTCTTTCTGATGCTGAAATCCAGCCCCGTCCTAAAGATAGCAAGGACTTTAGTCCTTCTAAACAGTAGTATCTTACTTTTCCCTACTCTCTTCATCCTCAGGCAAATGGACTTTTTTCTATTACCTCTGCAAATGATGACTCTTTGCCACTTTAAGACATCAGCTCTGCTGCTTTGCAACCAAGTTCTCCCCATCATTTCCTGAGTTCCAGATGGTTCCTATAATGTCCCACAGGCTCCTCATCTGCAGTAGGTTCCCAGGATTTCTCCATCTGTCTGAAACATGCTTCTTTTCCCAGCCTCTCTTTGGCACTAGCTGGTCCTCTATCCCGATTTTCTATTCATCACTGTTACAAGCTCCTGGTGAGCATTTCAAACCAAGCACACTATTATGAAAGACCCCACCTACCAACAGGTCCTTTGCTGCCCAAGTGTGAGGACACCACTCTTCCCTCTCATTTCAACAATGCATGTTGTCCCAATGTTTTGGAATTAATGTTGTCTTGCTTAATTGACCTCAAACATAGTAAGCAAGTCCACAGAAACTCTAAAAGAGAGTGTATTATCCACTGCCATGTTCTCTTTATTGTTAAATGAATTACATTTATATATACTGAAAATTCCAATGAAAAAAGTCATAATTTTGTCTTCAATAATCGCAATAACTTCCTTGCTAAGAATAAAGAAGAAGAAAATGGTTCTGAATTATTTTTTAAGTTCTAATTACTGTAGCATTCTCATCAGAAATCAAATAGTCCAGAAGAAAATGGAGCATGGTTTCTAAATTGTTAAAGTGGAGGGAACCATTGAAGCAAGCATGCTAGCACTCCTAAAAGTATCTTCAGGGATTAAAAAGAAATAAAGGTATGCATAGTGACTGAGAGCCAAAATAATTTACCTCCAGCCAATATCAACTCCCAAAAGACATGCCAATCAGCATTCTATGGTCTAGAGAAAAATTGGAAACACCATACATAAATCAAGGAGAAGCACCAAGTTGGTGCTGAAAAGTATGTTTTCAAAGAAGCAAAGCCTACAAACTTTCAACATATGTGAAAGTCTTAGTTTATAGATTCAAGAAGTTCAGTGAAGGTCTAGTGTGAAGAGCACTGTGCCCAGAGTTAGCAAAGCACTGAAAATTAAAGTTAAAGACAGTTGCATTGTGATGTAACAATACTGAAGACAGACGTGAAGAAGATAGAGAGGTGGGGAGCAGAAATAGGTAGTATGTAAGACAGACAGGCAGACAGATGGACAGAGGATAGATAATAGAAAGACTGACAGTTCTGTTTCTCTGAAAGACCCTAAAACTTTATTCTAAGTTGTTAAAATTGTATATAACCCCTAAGTCCTCACCATTCTAAATAATATTAAAAAGTAACATTTTAAAGTAATTTACAGGAATGAGTGGAAATGAGGCAATATGAATAAATATTTTTCTTATATATAATAAAGACTAAGAAATAAGGAAAAAGAAAGTGGGGGTAAAGGCACATTAGCAACGTCTGGCTTCTGGAAGTATTAGTGGTTGTGAACAGTATGCAATTCTTAATTTTGACAGACAGACATTGAATAGAATGTCTTACAGTGATATAAATACAACTACTGTTAGGGTGATATGCAAAATGATGTTCTATCTTGCTAAAGGAGGGAAACAAGACAAATGATCAAAGGAGAGACAGAAATTTGAAAAATGAAGCAATAAGCAATGGTATTATAGCCAGCATGAAATAAAACCAAAGAAGCATTAAATGTATCATTAACTACAATAAGTTAATGGTACCTAGATCAAGTCATTTCTCTTCCTAGGCTTCATACCAATCAGCTGCTATTTAAATACATGTGCCTTAAAGAAAACGACGAAGGCAAAAGAAAGCCAGAAGTGAGCAAGGAAGTGTTAGGGGATGTTAATAATGAGCAATGGTGATCAGATCATATAACTGTGGAATGCTCAGATCATACAACAGTGAAATGCTCAGATCATACAACAGTGAAGTGCTCAGATCATACAAAGAATATTTTAAGGTCTCAACATCCAACAAGGCTAAGAAACTTATTAACAAAGGTTGGAATTTCTGTAGCAGTCCGAACATTTATACATCCAATCACATTGCATGGGCATGTAAAGCCAACATGAATAGGAAGAAAGAAGTGGGAGAGGTGTGTGTGTGTGAACTGTGCTGTGGCACATTCAAGGTTATGTTGAGAAGTTTATAATTAGTTTCAAGATACTTGTGTGAAAATTTAACAATTCCAAGAGATAAAGAGCTAGTATGAAGGTGTTTGGAGTACACAGTGAGCTTTACTGAATAGATATTCCATTTTGTCCAAAAAAGAAAATCCATTTTAAATTTTCAAATGTTCAAGTATTATTGTAGAAAGTGTTCATAAATGGTGTTATAAAAGAGAATCTTAATACATTCAGAGAAATAAATGGGTGAATAGATAGCAGTTAAGCACACCACATTCTCTGACAAAATTAATATATAAAATACCATGGTATAGCCTCTGAGCTAACTTACAAACTTGAAAGCACTCATAACTCTGAAAAAAATGTCTTTAGAATTGAAGATGAATTAGAATAACTAGAATTCCATAGAATTTCAAAATCTATGGAATCAAAATCCAAAGAAGAAAACAAACGTGAATACTGTTTAAAATATCTGAAAAAAAGAAAACCACTGTTTTAGTTCTTAAAGAGCATGGATTCCAGAGCCATGCTACCCAGGTTCAAATCCCATTTCCAGCACTTACCAACGTGTGATGCCTGGTGCTGTCTCCAGCACAGCTTGGGGGACATATCTGACTAGGGTGGCCAAGAAATGAAGAAAAGACAAACACAGACAGACACACAGAAAAACTGGTACCAGATGGTTCTCTTGATTGTCAACTTGGCTACATCTAGATTTAACTAAAACCCAAGTGGCTAGGTCTGCATATGAGGGATCTTCTCTTTAAAAGTAGCTTTAATCTGGATCTTTTGAAGTCGGAAAATCCATCCTTACTCTGGGCCACACCTTCTTGTGGCTGCCTAAATAAATGGCATGGAAGAAGGAAGCTTGGTCTTGCCTGTTTGTTCTTGCTCCTGCTGGCAAGTCCATTTCTTCACTAACATTAGAGCCTGCTTCTTTTGGATTCTGGCATATACTAAAGACCGGCTGAATCTTCATGGACCGAACAACTACTGTGTGTCTGAAGACCAGTCGAGTCATCCAGACGCGTGTACTGAACACCTACGGCATTCTTGGACTTCCCACTGATAGACAGCCAATTGCTGGGCTAGATGGACCACAGCCTGAGCCACTCTAATAAATCTGCTATATATCATATATATGCATATATTATATATTAGATTATATATATATATGTGATGTATGTATATTTCAGGATTATATATAATATGTGTAATATACATGCATATTATATGTATGTAATAATACATATATGTAGTATATATTATATATAATTATATGAGTTCTGTTCCTATAGAGAACCCTGACAACTACAAACACATAATAAACTCCTTTCTAAAACTTACCTTCTTGTTGTCTGTGAAATGTATTCACTGCCTTTGTGAGACAAAGAACCTGGAAGCAATCACACTGGGGTATCTTTGGTGAGTTTTAACTGTCTGGGACCCTATTCCCCATGAATTATTGCTCACCTGAGGTGACAGAGCCCCAGTCACTCTCAAGGACTGCTCATCTCTCATGCATCAATTAAGAAGAGGAAACTAGGACACACACAGAGGACCCTGGGAGAAGATGCTGTCTGAAAGCTAAGAAGAGAGGGCTCAGGAGAAACCAGCCTTGCCCGCCTACTGGCAAACCTACCTGCCACAGCGAGTGAGACACGGGCTACCGCACAGCCTCTCCCCCTGGATTTCTCCTGACATGAGGCTCTCATTGACCCATGTGTGGTCCAACAGGCAAAGCACACGTGTTTGCTGACACACTGTTCCTGTGGAAAGCAATTCTCTTTCCCCCAAGGCTGAAAAGGAAAGATTAGATGGAGTGATTGATGAAGGTACAGCTGCCCATGCTGAGTTTGTTAAGCTCAGAGCTCTGACACTGCATCGTAGAGTCAAGCTAAGGGATTCTCTACTGCAGTTCTATCTATATTAAATTATATTCCTATGGGCCGCTTTAGAGCTTAACCTTTACCTAAGCTGTCAAGCCACAGGATAGTGTGTATCAAATCTGGTTGTGGCATAGAAATACACTTACAGAACAGAAACAGATGCACATCACACTTGTAAGTGTGTGTGGTGGGGGAATGTGGGGATATATATGCTCATGTTCACGTTCCAGGGAAATTCACAAATGCTATAGCTAAGAACTCCTCCCTTGGAGATTTCCTTCCAAAGATTGCCAAGTAAAGAGGTAACAAAACTTGCTTTTAGCCGAACAAGAATAGCTGGATTTCAGGAGTCTCCAGAATAGAATCCACACAGCTAGATACACCTCTGGATTGGCTAGCTTGGATCACACAGGAGCACACAGGATCCACTGACCACCCCCACACATCCTGACCTCATTGGTCAGAGTGGCAGAGGTAAGGAGCTAGAAAGGATGGGCTCAGCCCAGACAATTGTCCACAGACAACAAGAAGCCCAGTGAGGAGGTGGAGTTACCAGTGGCTGATGCTGGGACCATGGAGCTAATGTAAGACTACACATAAAGTAAAGTAAAGTGAAATCTCACCTACTTGGGCTGTGCTTCAGATTTCAGTTTCTATATACTACAAGCATAACTTTTTCCTCTTCAGAGGAAGACCTACCAGGAAAGTGGAAGAAGGGGAATCAGACAAAAAGCTGGAATAAAGATGTACCCACCATGGTCCCATAGGTCCTCAGCCAGAGTGCAAATGTGGTGAGGAAATGTGGGGGCTTCCCAAGATGCTAGAGGACTGACTACTCTCTTCCTCCAAGTGGGATGAGAAGGGGGAATGTAAGAACTCCCCCAGCCTTCTAACCTGCTACTGTGATAGGAAGTGAAGTCTATATAATTGCAGACTTAAATATCACAGATCAATATATAAGAATCGCTATTTCTGGGGCTAGAGAGATGGCTCAGCTGTTAAGAGCACTGACTGCTCTTCTGAGGGTCCTGAGTTCAAATCCCAGCAACTACATGGTGGCTCACAACCATCCATAATGAGATTTGACGCCTTCTTCTCGTATGTCTGAAGACAGCTACAGTACACTTACATATAATAATAAATAAATCTTTGGGCCAAAGCGAGCAGAGGTCCTGAGTTCAATTCCCAGCAACTACATGATGGTTCACAACTGTCTGCATAGCTACAGTGTACTCATATACATAAAATAAATGAATCTTAAAAAAAAAAAAGAATCTCTATTTCTTCCCCATCCCTCTGTAGAAAATTCTTTCTATGTGTTACATAAAACCCACAAGTCATAAAATTTAAAAATGGACTAAAATGACTAATAATTATCCTACAGTGGGTTAGTAAGGCTTGGTAGATACAAGTGATCAGCATACAAATCTAACAATCTGAACCAATAGCAGGAACTTATATATTGGTAGAGGGGAGAAGTGATTCTCCAGAATTGTCCTCTGACTGCTGCATGTGTGGAATGCACACAATTACACTTACATACATCAGAGAGAGGGAGAAGGAGAGAGAGAAAGAGAGAGAGAGAGAGAGAGAGAGAGAGAGAGAGAGAGAGAGAGAGAGAGAGAGAGAGAGAGAGCAGCTCCCACAATGTTACTGCCAAGGTTGTTCATACTCCTGGGTTCAAGTAACCCTCCTGACAGCTGGGATTATAAATGCCTAGGTTACAATTTGGATCCAAAATGTCTTCTCAAGGCTCAGGGTTTAATCTCTGTTTTCCAGGATGGTGCTATCAAGAGATACTGGTAACTATATGGAGGAGCCATAAGGAGGTCTCTAGATCACTGGTTATGTAACTCTCCTTTCCCTTTCTTCATGACTCATATTGATGGTTTTGTGTTTCCACATGCTTTTGCCATGGTGGCTGTCTTACTATAGGTACTAAGAAATGATACCAATTGACCATGGACTGAAACCTGAGAAACGGTGAGACAAATGAACCTTTTGTCTTTATAAGTTCATTATCTCAGGTATTGTGTAATAGTGATAGAAAAAATGCTGATGAGCCCATTTTTTAAAGACATAAAGATGTATATGGCAAGCAGGAATGGACAAAGGATCTCAGTTAAAAAAAAGGCCATTTTTCATGTGTCAGGCTGGAGACAATGTTGAATGTTGGTAAAATGTGTGGGAAAGGAAGACTTTTACTCCTATGGGAGGGAAATTGGCACAATAATTTGTCAGTAAGTATTTGAAAGCACAGTTTCCCAGTCATAGGGGTAAGCCCACCAGGACAACCCAGAAACTTGCTCCCTGAGACCTCGATCCCAGCCGTATTTTTAGGCGCACGCCTTGCACAGAATTTCCTGTACCCAATCTTCCCTGTGCATGGGACAGCCCAGCTACTGAGAAAGTCTGTGCAATCATGCTGGCTTTCTCAGTTCAGGCCTCACCCCCTACCAGCACTTCCCACCCCATCCCCCATCCCTTTCTGACTAGGGAAACGGGGCAGGGGAGAGATTCTGACCCCAAAGTGGAAATAACTACATGTAGCTCTGGATGCCTTGGCTGCTGACTGGGGAAGTCCGATTTCCTTTTCTCAGACACACTGACACTGAGATCCAGTGTCCATCACAAAAACTCATCCTGGGTGCATCCCTTGGCTCTGTGAAGAACTGCAGACAAGACCAGACCAGCACAGTCAATAGAAGCAGGACCTAGGGAGCAGATCACCTTGTATTGCACAGGATGATGCACCTAAAGTGGGAGAAGCTTCACACTCAGACCTACAGCCTCCCCGGGCCACGAGGATATCAACAAGCATAAAGAAATCCACAGCGTTACTCCACCACTGTGGATTCCCAAACAGAATCCCACTGACCCTGCAGTCCTACCCAGTCGGGAGCATAGAACTTCCTACAGTCAGATTTCTGACTGGTTCATTCTGTCTCCAAGCCAAGCACACACGACCCAGATCTCTGCAGACTTCTTCAGAGCTGGCCTGCCTCTTCATCAGTGATATAGCAATTTGAACCCAGACTCTATCAGTGGCTAGTCCACTCTATGGCCCCAAGCATCAACTAGCATCACAGTTAACATCATCCAGCCTCATCCTGAGATCCGTGTTAAACAGGGACTTTGAGAGGTAAGCATGTGGAACTCCTAAATCCACTTCAGGGTGCTCAGCTCAAAGAGATTCAGTGCATGTGTAAGGCAGGCATGCTCACCAAGGCCTTGTTCATAACACTAATAGACTAGAAACAAGCAAATATTTACCACCAGGAAGTTGGAAACTGTTCTTGGTGCTCATATAGTATTACAATACACTTTGAAAAAACAAAAGACAAAGGAATTATGTGTGTGCTGACAGAGAATAACCAAGACACAGTTTTGAGTTAAAAAAAATAACAGTTTGAATAAAACATACAGTATTTTGAGAAGGGGAGAGAGACAGAGAGACAGAGACAGAGAGAGTGTGTGTGTGTGTGTAGGTTATCTACCTCATAGTAGCACATACATGAAATAAGTATATCTCAGGTCATTGGCAAGGGAACAGATGGTGGGATACAACAGGCCACCCTCATACTACCTGGATTCTTCATAGTCTATTTTTCTTTTTCTTTCGTTTTTTTTCTTTTCGAGACAGGGTTTCTCT
>NW_022196913.1:38750897-38770257 GCF_008632895.1 Mastomys coucha | reverse complement strand
GGCCTTGAACTCAGAAATCTGCCTGCCTCTGCCTCCCAAGTGCTGGGATTAAAGGCCTGCACCACCACGACCCGGCTCTATTTTTCTTTTTAGTGGGTCATATTTTGTGGGGTTTTGTTCTGATGACAAGATTTCATTATGCATCCCAGGCTGGCCTTGAACTTACTACATAGCCCAGCCTGGTCTGGAACTCATAATCTTTTTGCCTCCATTCCCGAGGGCTGGGGTTACAACCACACACCACTGTCCCCAGCTGCAGCCTATCTCTTTATTCCAGCTACAACCACAGTGTCCAGTGTCTCCAAGGGGAGACCTCTCTCCTGGGGAGCCCAATCTGCTATCCTCTTGTTCAAAGAACTTATCAGTAAATTTTGAGTACAGGAGCCATCGTGAGAGGGGAGTAAGTTGCATGGCCTCTGATACTTTTGTCTGTTAAGAGTAAGGAGCTAGACAGACATGGCCTTTTACCTCAGCAGAAGGTTCTGAGGCAGTTCTCAAAGTGCCTCACAGGGTCCTGAGGGGGTCAGAGACCTGGATGCCCAGTCCAGTGGCCCCTGGTCCTTCCCATGCCATTCCCTGGAATGGCTTCTCAGATAGTCTTCTACAAACAAGTCTGGTCTTAGGCTCTCTAGTTCTGCTCCACAGATGCATTCCACTGCGATGACTCCCAGTGAAATGCAGGCATGCGTAGCTCTTGATTTGCACTTCCACCTGTGGAAGTTAATTCCACAGACAGCACGCCCAGTGGCAAAGAAATCCATCTGCTCATCCGCACCAGTGAGCCATTTATTCTGTTTATTCTCCCACTTCTGTTTGTCTTTTTATTACATTCTATTCCTGGGCTCATGGTAAAAAAGGGGGGGGGCAGATAACAATTCTAGACTCCTTCTGTTTGGGAAAGGTAGGATAGCGGCCAGAAAAGAAATATGTGAACAGATAAATATACTACAGTGTGTCTGTATCCATGCTCTTGGTAAAGAAAAAGAGAAAAGCTATAAACACACAAAACCAAATGAATTAAATAACTAAAAGATTGGATAAATTATATTACCAAGTACTGGCATGAGGCCATTCAAAATAAGGTCTTCTCCAGGGACTGACAAAAAAAAAGTATGAAAAATTTATGTACCGTGTAAAGCAAGTTGCCGAACTTCATGATTACTTTTTAAATGATTTACTTTTAAAAGAGCTATTTATGCACTCTGTCTCTGTCTCTGTCTCTCTCTCTCTCTCTCTCTCTTACACACACACGCACACACACACACACACACACACACACACGCACGCACGCACGCACGCACGCACGCACACACACCAGGACTGATATCACATATTGTTTGCTGTGGTTTGGAAAGGCCCATATGTTAAAAGTATGGTCCCAAACCACAGCCCAGGACTTGGGAGGCAGAGGCAGGTAGATCTGAGTCAGAGGCCAGCCTGATCTACAGAGCAAGTTCCAGGACAACCAAGACTACACAGAGAAACCTTGTCTTGAAAAGCAAAAATAAAAAACAAAACTGTGGTCTCTAACAACATACCACTGGAGGATGCTAAGAACTTTTAAGATTTGAGGCTAAGTTACAGCAAGCTATCCCACTGTGGTCATGCCATTAAAAGAGATACTGGGAACCTGCCCCTTCATTCCTGCCAGAAAATGACTAAGGTCCCTTTGCCACAAGCTGCCACCATGACCTAACACAACCCTCTCCTCCTTAAAGTTGGGCATTTCAAGTAGCTTATTACAGTAACAGAAAGATAAGACAGCATCAATGAGTTCTTTACCTGTACATATACTCCTGCAACTATCTGACCAGTGTCTGATCTGCCTAGACAAGATTTGAGTTTGTTGCAGACAAAATATAAAAGGGGAAAACATAGCAACATTCAATTCTGGCACACAAAACAGGTGTGTACTGTTGACTAACTTGTAAGACAGGTTATCACCTTGAACGAGAATCTTCTAGATGTGATTAACCCCTTGTGTACTCTCTCCTGTCCTAGAGAGAAGCATCTTTCACTCAGTTCCTGTGGTGGTCAGGGCATGAGATTTGTAGATGATTGGGAAGAGTGAAAGGGGACAGAAAGGACATGGGAGGGCAAGACGGAGAAAGATGATTGGTCGGATGGGTAGGCTGATTCCCCAACACTCGAGTTCCACCCAGGGAAGAAGTCCATCCCCTAAAGGAAAGTAGCACTTGGAGTGTGCTGGCTCTTCCATCCACTTCCCATCTAGAGCTCTGAAAAATGCCCACTCACCAGTTCCATCACCAAACTCATCTGCAGCCACTTCAACCAATAGCACAGCCAAGCAAGGCAGAAATAACCCTGGCAATGTAGACACTGAGAGAACATCCACAGTCATAGCTTGGTGTAACTCAACAGCAGAGGCTAGGTGACTAAGGAAGAGGCCTGGACAAGGGCAAGACGGCGAGAGTCTGCAGATAATGGCTACAAGGAAAGCTCCACCCTGAGAGGCAGCCTGGGCTCTGCATGGACCAAGGAAGGAGCCAGACCTCGAATGACAACCTGTGGTTAAGAGGAAGAAGTGGAACCAAGGTGATAGCCAGAGATGGCCAGATCTTCATTAACTGATCCCTTTTCCATTTATTGTTTAGAAAGAGGAAAAAGAAGGCAGTCAAAGTATGTGTGTGTGTATGTGTGTGTGTGTGTGTGTGTGTGTGTGTAGAGTGGAACTTAACCTGAAAAAAGTGCTCACATTTCAGACAGAAATTTGAATTCCATTGGACATTAAACTATTTTAAATCATTAATAGTTAATGGAGATATTTCCTCTGCTAACCAGTAGGCAGCACGCAAAACCATGACCAAAATTAGATATGTTCTCTGCATTTCTGAGTGGTGGTGAGTTTCAGTAAGAATCCCAAATCCTTATTTATTTGAAGCAGGACATTTGATATTTGCAAAGGGGGTTTGCAGATGAGAACAGGGAGAAACGCAGAAAGAATGGGTTAGAAAATCATCAGAAAACATTTGGAGAGGCGGCTTCTCTTGGTAACCAAGTATCTCTGCCCTGGGGAGCTTTTGGATTTCTCCACTTTTCCATGTCACTTTAATCAGTTTTCTGCCCCTGCTACACATGCCTAGTAACGTTGTCTCAAACAGAGGACTGGCTCATCTGGCTCCCTGCTTAGTAGATTGCAGTCTGGATCGATTGTCCCTGGTAAAGCAGCAGGGATCATGTGAGGGCAGAAAACCACTCATCCTGTGACAAGAAAGTGAAAAAGAAGGAGAGACCCAGGTACTGCAGTCCCCTTGGAAGGCATGCCTCAAATGACTATCAATCTTCCCCAAAGTCTTTCCTCTCAAAGTTCCTACCATCTGGGTATCAAGCCCTAGCATACAAATCTTGGGGGAATGCTGAAGATGTAATGAGTAGTAGCACCTTTTAATTCGTGAGTAATATTCAATTTCCTTCTTTCCTCCAAAATGTATCCTCCCAGTGACTCCAAACCTTCAGATTCCTTATAATGTTTTGCTCCTGGAATCATACACTCTTTTTAATCACCTTCCTTTAAAGACATTTAGGATAAAAGACAGAAATCAATGAACAGACCACCCAAACCCCATCTATCCACCTCACCCTTTCCTCAGTAGGCCTCAGGGGTGGTTTAAATGTTTGAAAGTCTTCGATTCAAGACCCACTTGCTAGCACTGCCTGCTTTGCTAGGGTCATGCACAGTGAAGGAGCAAGCTTCATTCATCCCTGCTTCTCAGACACTAAGGCAACCCTGCTTTCCTCCAGAAGAGGCAATGAGAAGCCTATGGAAGGACAGAACATGGGAAGGAGGACAAGGCACATAGTTGGTTCTGTTTAAGTCTGGGGCATCAAAGAATGACACTAGGTTTCATTTCGCACAATGCATTAATGTGAATTCTATTTTCATTTACTTATTTTAACAACTGTATTGACATATCTCTTGATTAATTTTCACATCCCATTCACAGAGCCCATGTTACACCTTCCTTGTTTGGATATAACAGTGAGGTTCAGAGCAGTCAAATGACTTCTTCACATCACACAGCTTGTGGACTGGAGAGCAGAGCTGTCCTGCAGACCTCTAGGTCTCCAGTCTCCCCACACCTTACTGCCTCCACATCTTTTAAACCAAAGATAAAAGGAAATGAGCTTTGCTGGCTTGGATATAAATTGCTTCTGTAGGATAAAACACAGAAGCACCAACAGAGCTTAAGCATATTTTTGCCTTCCTATGATCTAAATCCTTGTCAAACTATGTGATTTCCGTGATTTCCATTCTATACCAAAGCGAAGATCTCTGCCTGGTCCCAGCATGGACACTTATAGTTTGTGCCCATAGTCTACACACTTGCTTCCTGCAGATAGTGTTTGCATTCACGAAGATCAAAGATGCTCTATCCAAGCTCTATCCATCAGAAACATTTCCTGACAGACTTAGTCCTTTTCTATTAACTCCCTCCCACGCTCCAGCTCATACTTTGTATACAGCTTATGTTCCTGCTCCAAATCAGTTTCTAGAGCTTCCTGAGAGCAGTTATTAAACCCGAGGATCAATGGTAGATCCAAAGAAAGCATCAGCCCTAACAGTAGAGGGTCTGGGTTACCACACAAGTAGGTGGTACTCAGAGAGCAGAGGAGAGAAGAGATGGCTGCCACTCTTGGTACCAGCACAGTGCCAAGGCTAGTGTGATTTCCTTTGTCAGTGTGGTAGTTTGAAAAAGGATTATCCCCATAGGCTCATATGTTTAAATATTTGGTCTCTAGTTGATAGAACTGCTTGAGAAATATTAGTAGGTATAGCCTTGTTGGCAGAGGTATGTGACTGGGAGAGAGCTTTGAGGCCTCAAAAGACTCATGCCATTCCCCTACTCCCAGTCTCTCTCTCCATGTCTCTCTCTGTCTCTGTCCCTCTGTCTCTGTCTCTGTCTGTCTCTGTCTCTGTCTCTCTCTCTCTCTCTCTCTCTCTCTCTCTCTCTCTCTCACACACACACACACACACACACACACACACACACACACACGCATGGTTCAAACTGTTGTTAGTTTGAACTAACAACAGCTGTTGTTACCATGCCTTTACTTTACCACCATGGATTCTAGAACTCTAACCCTCTGGAACCATAAGCCCAGTTAAATCCTTTACTTTTACAAGTTGCCTTGGTCACAGTGTTTTATCACAGCAATAAGAAAGCAAGTAATACAACCACTATGGATGCTTTCCATCTGGTTCCAGGGAAAATTGAGGCACAGCTTTACTGGAATTCCATCAGTATTCTGTTTTTCTGTGGATGTGACACATGAATGTTCAGTGTATGCCTCTAAACCTAAGTCTTCCATTCCTTGCTTTGCTACATCCCAAGAGCCTCCCCGGGGCTCAGGACTCCCAGGCCTCCCTCAGATAGGTACCTAGACATTATTATATGAGGCAGGAGGATGTTGTTGCCTCTCATCTGAGTTTACCATCAGTTTACTTAAGATCTCAGAGTTGCGGTTACAGAGCTTAAACCCTGATTGTCAAGCATCAGAATTTTATGTGCCTCAAAGAAAGAAAAAATAATCGTTTCCAGCTTTGCACCATAGTGCACTGGTCAGCCTTCACTTTTGAGTAAAGGCGCATGCTTGACAGACTCTACTGTGAGCCAGTTTCTGGGATTTTGACTACAGCTCTGGGATTCAGCTCCTCTGCACATGGCTGGAATTCCACCCAATAACTCCAGCAACAGCTACTTTTGCTCAGATTTACTTCTAGACCTAAATGGGGCCAGCTGCCTCTTCATGTCCCAAATTGGATGGTATATTCTGATTAGTGAGTTCTTATTCTCTAAACCACACAGCTTGAAACCTAGTTTCATCCTTCCCCCGCTCTGGGGAATGTGAAGGTTCACTAACTATAGATTCCTCTGAATGCTTTGTGGTTCTCAGAAAGTCTGGGCAGCTTCTGGGGACAGTGATGATAGGAATGAGTTTCAGAATGTACTATAAGAAAACAATGAGGAGTGCTTGGGAATTCTATGATAACTGCTATAAAGGTTCCCTTTCTTGTCTACTTAATGAATTGATTTTATCTTGAGAAAAGAAAGGCATTGGAGGTGTGAGTCTCCCTGACCTGAAACCTTCTCACCACAGGGCAGGGCCTCCTGCTGCAAATCTGGCTTAGTGTCAGGCCTCCCTTCTCCTAGCTCCAAACATAAAGCTTCCCCAGATCCCACAGTTCAAGCCCCCCTCCCACCCCCCACACAATGGAGACTAGTTAATAAAGTCGGGGAGCTGCTCTTCAAGTTTAATTCTTTTCATTAGAAATGGCAGCCTGGTTCTTCTTCCAGGGTTAAAGTAATCATGAAAGCAACGTTTTATGCTGAGCTCCGTGCTCATTTCTGTGAAATCCGTGTGGCAAAAGGCCTTTCTTTAAACTTGGTCAGAACGAATATGGCTGCCATCCTCCCTGGATGACAAATGAGATTCAATCAGGTGCTTAAGGGTTAGTGAAAGGGGAGACTTCCTCCAGCCATGTGCAGAGGACTTAAATCATAGGGCTGGGCTCTAAGCTACAGGAGCTGACTAAGGAGTGCATTTTAGAAGAGAAGGCAATGGCACAAATCTAATTGCTTCAGTTAAGTCCTCGCTGTAAGGAGGAATCAGAACTGATGTTAGGATAACCCGATACTTCTTAAATAAAACACAAGGAAGATGATAAATTATATGTAAATACACACGATGTCTGTGGATAGGAGGCTAGCTCAGTGTGACAGAGAGCGCTGGGCCCACTTTGTTTGCGGAAGCAGGATATAAACATGGTCCTTCTGGAATTGCCTGCTGTGCTTTCCTGGGAATTCCATCTCCTATAATCTTTATGATAAAATAAATTAACTCTCAGAGCCTCTCAAGCTTCTAGTAATTTGGTGCCAGGGTTATGTCTGACAGCGGGAAGTGGCTTCTCATGTCAACCTCATCCCCTTGAGGGCAAGAGATTCATTTTCCCAGTCACAGGAGTACTATGGCAGAGGGCACTCAGCTAACTCTCTCTCAGGCTTGTCCTTTGTGGAAGACAGTGACCTGGCCTGAGGTCATACTTCTTCCTCTAGGAGGCCACACCCAGCAGCCTAGGGCCTTCCCTCCAAGTGCGTTGGTTCCAAAGGGCCAACCTGGCTGCATAGCTCCCAGTGAGAATTAATTATTTCTTCTAGCATCCCAAATCAGTCCAGTGGGTCTCCAGCCCTCGTCAGACCTGTTCAGCAAGTGCTGGTGCTCAGAGCAGTTCCCGAACCTCCTCAGGAGCTGCTCCCTGGGAGGCCACATTGTCAAATATTTATAGATGAAAAATTAATTATTCCAGGGACAGGACTGAAGGTTTTACAGTATTTAGAGGTCTAGGTAAGAAGATGAAAGAAAGTAACTGAGTGATCAAGGAGGCTAAAAGGGTAGGAACAGCTACCCCTTCATTGAGGAGCAACTAGAAGGGGGACAGGTGAGGTATCTAGAAGAGGATGGACTATTATGTCAAGTGGATAAGGCCAGAACTGAAAATTGACTTTGGAACTACTCTCAGGTCCTTGCTACCAATGACAGTGCTGCTGTTGCTGCTGCTGCTGATGGTGGCAGTGGTGATGATGATGATGATGGTGATGACAATAATAATGATTGATGACAACAATGACAATGATTGCCACGGAACTAGCACTGAGTTTCAGAAAGTCTTTACTTAATCATAGAAAGAATCATAGGGAGCTGGTATGGTAGACATCTTATTCCACTTATAAGGGTGGCATATTAGTCAGGCTTCTCCAAACAAGAGCCACAGGATGTGTCTATATATAAAGATATTTGTTATAAGGGATAGGATCCTGTTGTTATGGAAGCAGACAAGTCCCAAGATTTGCAGGGTGAGTCATCGAGCTGGAGGCCCAGGAGAGCAGATGGTATAAGTTCTAGTCCAAAGATCAGCAGGCTCCAGATCCAAGGAGACCAAGATTTCAATTCAAGCTCCAAAGCAGGAAAGTGCTAAGTTAGGCAAGAGGAACCCCCGCTATGGACAAGCATCAGCTTTTGCATGCTACTTGGGCTCTGGACAGATGCAGCTTACCAATGCTGGGGTTGGCCATGTGCTTTGCTCAGTCAAGTTATTCAAATACTAAGCCTGTCCAGAAATACAGCTCACACATACATAGACACACCCACATTAACATTTCCAGTTATCACCAAGGTGGCCTGCAACTCGAGTTCCACCTGCTTCTGATTCCCAAATGCCAGAGCTAAAGGTAAGTGTCGCCAAACCCAGCCATGGCCCAGTAAAGTTAGCACATGAAATCAACAATCATAAGTGACAAAGCAGACATCTAGAGACACAACATGATTTGACTAACACTACATGCCTCATAATGGGTCAAACTGAGAACCAAACCAGTGGATTTAGAATTCTTTGTACTCCAATCTCATCATACTATGGTCAACAGGACTCAGTTATAGGCTGAATTCTGACACATACATACATACATACATACATACATACATACATACACACACACATACACATACACACATACACACATACACACACACACACACACACACACACACACACACACACACTAAAGCATCCATATGTGAAGCCTGTAAAAGGCAGAGCCTGGCTGGAGGAAGTGTATGTCACTGGGTATGGGCTTTGAGCACATATTGCCTCACCATTTTCTCTTCCTCTCTGCTTCATGTTTTCAGTAGAAGATGTGATAGTCCTGCTCTGGTTACCATGCCACCCTTAACACTATGGATGCTTCCTCTGAAACAGTAAGCCTAAATAGATTCTTTCTTCTATAAGTTGTCTCTGTTGTAATAGTTTATGGCATCAACAGAGGAGTCACACAATGCTACAAAGAGATGCTTTGATACATTTGCACTTTGTACCATGTTTGAATCATATTAGCGACCTCTACCTCTTCCAACACTTAGCCTCTCTTTACAATGAAAACATTCAACATCCTTTCCTTTGGTTTTTTGAAATATACAGTTACATAATCCTTACCCATAGTCACCTTACTGTGTAATATACAGCACCTCAGAAGTGCTTTCTGCCTAGCTGTCATTCAACCATCAACTCTTCATCCCTCTCATCCATTCTTACTTTTCCAGTGGATTTTGATTCTCAGAGAATTAAAATATTGAGGAGTACTAGGAATATAGAGTGGGAATAAGATGTCAGGAAGCAAGAAAGCAGGAATGGTCTCAGTCAAACAGTAGCATGAAGGAACAAACAAAGACTCACCTGAACTAAATGACTTACTTTCAAAGTGCCCATGAGTGTCCCCAATGCCCCAGTGACACAGAGAGGAAACTGAGGCCCAGATAGTTTACTGATACAAGTTCATGTTCCTAGGTAGAGCTCCCTCCTAAGATAGATGAGGGTACAAGTTGCTAATGTTGGAATTTATCATAGGCATGGGAGGTGGGATGTGGACAAAGACATCAGTATATGGGTAGAAAATTCAAGCAGAATGTCGCTAGCATATGCAGCTGAAGACAGGTGTGTCTGCTTCAACTTCTGGACTGACCTCATCTCTTAGGAGAGACAGCAAACTGTCCTGGTGACCATTTTTTTAAAATATTTATTTATTTATTTATTTATTTATTCATTTATTTATTTATTTATTTATTTTTATTTCATGTGCATGAGTGTTTTTGCCAGCTTATATGTCTGTGCAACACACACATGCAGTATCTATCTACAGAGGCCAGAGGAAAGCATCAGATTCCCTGGAACTGAAGTTACAGGAAATTGTGAGCTGCCATGTGGGTGCTGAGAATCAAAGCTAGGTCAGTCCTCTGGAAAAGAGGTCAGTGCTCTTAACTGTGGATCCATATCTCCAGCTCTTTGATGGCCTCTTTGAAAGTGAGTAATGGCTGTGCCTTTATGAACTACAGTAACCCGGGCTGAGGCAGTGGAAACAGATTTGGTACTCGCTGCTACAGTTACCCTTGGAGACCATACAGTCTAGGATGGCATCTCAGAGACCTCTCTCTAATTCTTGTTCTCCCATTTCACTGGCCCTAGGGACATAAGTAGTAGAACGGGAGGCTTTTGTCTATCTTTCCTGGACTTACCACTTACTTCATTGGTCATCTAGTTCTACAGGTGGTGAGAAACACTGGCCTACACATGTCCCCAACCAAACGCACATTTCCCTATTAGAACGGGGAAGACTACCTCCATGAAGCTAACCCAGAGTCACACAGATCATTCTTACCCCAGGATCCTCTGAGCAAAGTTATACAACCAACAATCAAAGCCACTCTATACAATGGATTGCATCCAGCACTTTTCCTGCCATGTGTCTCCAAAATTGCATCTCTTCTCAGATGCTCTGAGCCATGTGTTGTCTGATGAAATCCTTCAGCATGCCCCTACATCATGTTCTCTCATCCAGTGGCACAGGTGGCTGGCTCACTTGAGACCTCCTTTAAATCCTAGTTCATCCAGTCATTTCCATTAGTTGTCAGTGCCACATTACCTAAGTGTCAAGAATCCCCCATTCTTGTATCATACCCCATTGAGCAAAGTGAGTTTGGCACCATTGGGAACACTCTGTTGCTAAATGAGCCATTTGATGACAGTGCTGATGGCTGCTGCTGATTCACGGCTGCTAAGCTTTCACTTATAACCCCAGGTCAAAGACAAGAGACCACCTGCTTCCCTCTCTCCCTCAGAACCATTGGAAGTGTGGTTTACGATCACTCAGGGCTTATAAGGTAATTGAACTCTGTATGTGAGTTGCGTGCCTCACAAACTTTAGAATTAATGCTGGAAATATTCCTTCTCCTCTTGCAAAGTTTGTTCAGCTATCTATGAGCCCTTGCTGGTGGGAAGCAAAATGGACTGTTAATGAAAGTCAACTCTGTTGTCATCCATCAAAGCCTTGTCCTAAGACACTCATCACCTCACAGATTGCCTGATCTGTTCTAAAGATATGTAAATCACATGATGATGCTCATAGGCAAGGGAGACAACAGCCAGCCATTCCATTCATCCCTCAAAGCTCAGGCAATGAACTGCCACAAAGGTGAAGAAACAGAAATGTTATCCCTACCCTTAGGGGCTCATTCTTAACAGATAGGGTAGAAAAAATATGTAAAGGTTACAGCACACTGGGGCTGGTGTTCTGAGAGGGGAGAGTTTTGTTAGGTGCACAATGGAAATACAGTAGATAGACCACACCTAATGACTCACAGAGAGGAATACTTTTATTGAGTCTTGAAGGATGAGTAGGGATTTTCTAGAGAATGAGAAGTTATTTCAGGTAGAGCAGAAAGTATTTGCTCAAAGTTAGAGGTTTAAATCCTTGTACATATTCAGACGCTAAGATTGCGTTGTGGATCATTGGTTCTCAATCTGTGGGACATGACCCCTTGGGGTGTGGCTAATAGCACTTTCACAGCAGTCGCCTAAGGCCATCAGAATACACAGATATTTGCATCACAATTCATAACAGCAGCAAGATTAAAGTTATGAAATAGAAACAAAAAATAAAATGTTATGGTTAGGCATCATTAAAGGGTATTAAAGGGTTGCAACATTAGGAAGGCTGAGAACCACAGTTCTAGATAGAAGAGAGAATGAGACAAGGAGGAAGCTGCACTGGTTGAAGCTGGAACCACATCGAACCCCTGCCATGACAGTAGCTTCAGGATGCTACTTCTGGAGCCCTGCTTGGCTGGGCTGTCACAAAGAGAACAGAATAAACTAAACAAATTTTAAAAAGATGTTTAAATTATATGTAAGGGGATGTGTATGTGTGAGTACAGGTGCCCACAGAGTTCAGAGGAAGGTTTCAGATCTCTTGGTTGGAGTTACTGGTATGTGAGTATTGGAGTACTGGGAACCGAACTGAGGTCTTCTGTTAAAAAAAAGCCAGTATGTGTTCTTAAACATAGAGTCATCTCTTTAGCACTTCTTTATTACTGAGATATTATCGTTACAAATGATTCTTTCTGTCCTTTGGATACTGGACCCTTATGATACGTTATATATGTAGAAAATGTTCTCCTAATTTGGTCTCTCTCTCTCTCTCTCTCTCTCTCTCTCTCTCTCTCTCTCTCTCTCTCTCTCTCTCTGTGTGTGTGTGTGTGTGTGTGTGTGTGTGTGTGTGTGTCCTGATGATCAAACCTAGGCCTTATCCAGGATAAGGAAGTGCTGCTCTAGGTCCTTAGAGACAGGATCCTGCTATGGCTTCAAATATGGATTCTCCTGTCTCCTATTGCATTACAGTGGTGTGCTATAACACCCACCATTTGGTTTATACTTTTATAAAAACTAGAGAAGCTTAAGTATCGGCCAACTCTAAGGTAACTGTCTATGGTTCAGGATAAAGTCCTTACTTGGAGGACAGGAAGACTAGAGCCATGATGAAAAGGGCAGGGCATATGAAAGAGGGGACAAATTCATGCATCTCATTTTATCACTGCTAAGGCTATCAGTAAAGGCTCCTACCCCACTTTGCTTGTCAGTTGCCCCTCCCCTCCACCCACACATTCTAATTTAGTAAGCTATACTTAGTTACCATGCAGTGTCCATGAGAAGACTAGTTCTAATACCCCCATGGATGCTAAAATCTGACAATGTAAAAGCTCTTAAGTGAAATGCTATTATATTGCCATCGAACCTACACATCCTCCTGTGAACATGAAAACATGATTATATGACTTACACCTAACACCATGTAAGTGGTAAATGCTGCCATCAATAGTTGTTAAATTGTATTGTTGATAGAAAGATGGAAAACTGTACCTTTTTGGTATAGATGCAGTTTTCTAGACTGGGTATATAGGTCAGACCCTAGCAAGCAAGATGCTCTAAGCTCAGTTCCTGGTACCAAATGCAAATAAAACTATCTAAAACAACTTCTGGATTCCATCTGCACCCAGAGCTGATCCTGTGCCATAGTGCTGCATACCCAAAGACCACTGGGAGGTAGCAGGTCTCCCAGGAGTGCTGACAAGCCTCTGAGCACAGGTAAGACCACCTCTTCGGTTCAAATTCCTGGCCCAAGAGGGGCCCTCCAAGACCATCAGGACACAGAAACCAAGGAACAGCCGGGGACAGGATCCTTCAGGTTTCCATCTGCACCCAGAGCTGACCCTGTGTCACAGCTCTCTATACCCAAATTCCTCCTGGAGAGAACTGGTCTCCCAGGAGTACTGACACACAGGCTTGCAGGAGGGACAAGCCACAGTCAGAGACAGCAAAACCAGCTAACACCAGAGATAACCAGATGGGTAGAGGCAAGGGCAAGAACATAAGCAATAGAAACCAAGGCTACTTGGCACCATCAGAGACCAGTTCTCCCACCACAGCAAGCCCTGGATACTCCAACACACTAGAAAGGCAAGACTCTGATTTAAAATCATATCTCATAATGATGATAGGGAACTTTGAGAAGGATATAAATAACTCCCTTAAAGAAATACAGGAGAACACAGGTAAACAACTAGAAGCCCTTAAAGAGGAAACACAAAAAATCCCTTAAAGAATTATAGAAAATACAACCAAATAGGTAAAGGAATTGAACAAAACCTTCCAGGATCTTAAAATGGAACTAGAAACAATAAAGAAACCACAAAGGGAGACAACCCTGGAGACAGAAAACCTAGGAAAGAGATCAGGAACCATAGATGCAGGCATCACCAACAAAATACAAGAGATAAAAGAAAGAATCTCTGGTGCAGAAGATACCATAGAAAGCATTGACATAAAAGTCAAAGAAAATACAAAATGCAAAAATCTCCTAACCCAAAACATCAGGAAATCCAGGACACAATGAGAAAATCAAATCTAAGGATAATAGGTATAGAAAAGAGTGAAGATTCCCAACTTAAAGATCCAGTAAATATCTTCAACAAAATTATAGAAGAAAACTTCATTAACCTAAAGAAAAAGATGCCCATAAACATACAAGAGGCCTACAGAACTTCAAATAGATAGGACTAGAAAAGAAATTCATCCCCTCACATAGTAGTCAAAACACTAAATGCACAAAACAAAACAAAAAAATATTAAAAGCAGTAAGGGAAAAAGGTTAAGTAACATATAAAGGCAGAATTACACCTATCAGAATTACACCAAACTTCTCACCAGAGACTATTGAAAACTAGACGATCCTGGGCAGATGTTATACAGACCCTAAGAGAACACAAATGCCAGCCTAGGCTACTATACCCAGCAAAACTCTCAATTACCATAGAAACCAAGATATTCCATAACAAAACCAAATTTACACAGTATCTTTCCACAAATCCAGCCCTACAAAGGATAATAAATGGAAAACTCCAACATAAGGAGGGAAGCTACACCCTGGAAAAAAGCAAGAAGGTAATCTTCTTTCAACAAACCTAAAAGAAGAAAACCACACAAACATAAAAATAACATCAAAAATAACAGGAAGCAACAATCACTATTCCTTCATATCTCTTAACTTCAATGGACTCAATTCCCCAATAAAAAGACATAGAAAAACAGACTGGATACATAAACATGACCGAGCATTTTTCTGCAAACAGGAAACACACCTCAGAGTAAAGTGCTGAAAAACAATTTTCCAAGCAAATGGTTCCAAGAAACAAGATAGATTAGCCATTCTACTATCGAATAAAATCAACTTTCAACAAAAAGTTATCAAAAAGGATAAGGAAAGACACTTCATACTCATCAAAGGAAAAATCTACCAAGAAAACTCTTAATTCTGAACATCTGTGCTCCAAATGCAAGGGCATCCACATTCATAAAAGAAACTTTACTAAAGCTCAAAGCACACATTGCACCTCAAACAATAATAGTGGGAGAATTCAACACCCCACTCTCATTAATGGACAGATCATGGAAACACAAACTAAATAGAGACACATTGAAACCAACAGAAGTTATGGACCAAATGGATTTAACAGATATCTATAGAACATTTCATCCTAAAACAAAAGAATATACCTTCTTCTCAGCATCTCATGGTACTTTCTCCAAAACTGACCATATAGTTGTTCACAAAACAGGCCTCAACAGATACAAGAAGATTGGAACAATCGCATGCACCCTATCAGATCACCACGGACTAAGGCTGTTTTTCAACAACAATAAAAACAACAGAAAACTCACATATACATGGAAATTCAACAACACCCTACTCAGTGGTAACTTGGTCAAGGAAGAAATAAAGAAAAAAAATAAAGAACTTTTAGAATTTAATGAAAATGAAGGCACAACATACCCAAACTATGGCGCACAATGAAAGTGGTGCTAAGAGGAAAATTCAGCTCTGAGTACCTCCAAAAAGAAACTGGAGAGAGCATATACTACTAGCTGACAGCACACCAGAAAGCTCTAGAACAAAAAGAAGCAAATACACCCAAGAGAAGTAGATGGCAGGAAATAATCAAACTCAGGGCTGAAATCAACCAAGTAAAAACAAAAAGAACTATACGAAGAATCCTCAAAGCCAGGAACTGGTTATTTGAGAAAATCAACAAGATAGATAAACCCTTAACCAGACTAACCAGAGGGCACAGAGACAGTATCCAAATTAACAAAATCAGAAATGAAAAGGGAGATATAACAACCAAAACTGAGGAAATTCAAAAAATCATCAGATCCTACTCCAAAAGCCTATATTCAACAAAACTGAAAAATCTGGATGAAATGGACAATTTTCTAGACAGATACCAAATACCTCGGTTAAATCAGGATCAGATAAACCATCTAAACATTCCCATAACCCCTAAAGAAATAGAAGCAGTTATTAAAAGTCTCCCAATCATAAAAAGACCAGGACCAAATAGGTTTAGTACAGAATTCTATCAGACCTTCAAAGAAGACCTAATACCAATACTCTTCAAACTATTCCAAAAATAGAAACAGAAGGAACACACTACCCAGTTCATTCTATGAAGCCACAGTTACGCTGTGTATTCTTCCTTGGAGATGGAATTGTTTCAGTCTCATCAGGAACTTGTCACAATTTCCTTTCATAGAGGATTTCGTAAGAGATCTTTTTCTACTTCTATCATGTTTAATGTTCCAAATAGATTTTAAGACTGGTTGAGTGCAAATTACTTTTACCTTCAGAAATTTTGATGACTTAAAAAATTGTCAATACTGAGTTGTATATTTTAAAATAAATTTTATTAGTTTAATAAAAAACTATTGCCTGGTGGTGGTGGCACATGCCTTTAATCCCAGCACTTGGGAGGTGAAGGCAGGTGGATTTCTGAGTTTGAGGCTAGTCTGGTCTATAGAGTGAGTTCCAGGACAGCCAGGGCTACGCAGAGAAATCCTGTCTCAACAAACAAACAAACAAACAAACAAACAAAAAACCTATCTACAAGTGTGGATTGCCCAGAAGAAGAGGGCGGGGGTCCCTTGTGGATCTCCATTTGCCTTGCCCTTGCCTCAGGACCTTTTCGCAGTACCTCCTCTGGTTCCTGCCTAACATGCTTGCCTTTGAGAACATCCCTGTCACTCACATATTCCATCCAGCTATGGCCTCCTCACCCCAGTCATTTTTTATACAGTCTTAATTCTGTGACTCTTTCTCCAGATGGACTTTTCATTTAACAATTGTCGGCAATGTCATCATCTTCTTTGGTACATAGTCTATCATGGAGCTCAATGGGTTGCTAGTTAATACCCCGTTAAGCAATGAAATAAATTTCTTTCTTCCAACCCCCCAGTTACACATGAAGATACTTTCTAAGCTCCCAGTAGATGTCTGAAATCACAGATAATATCAAGCCTTACATGTAATATGCCTTTCCTATACACACGTCTAAAATGAAGTTTAATTTATACATTAGGCACAGTAACAGTAATAACTGATAATGAAAAAGAAAAAGTTTAATGAACTATAGGATATGTGTGTATATGATCTTTATACACACACACACACACACACACACACACACACACACACACACTGCACATATCCCCTTGTGCTTACAGTGCAGGATGACAATGTGCCTACCTGATGAAATATAGGGGTGTGTGACAGGCTGCTGCCCAGGGGCTTAGGAATGCATGCATTACTAACCCCACAGCAATTATCTGATAACTGAGATGAGCAGCAGACGAATGACACATGCTCAGCTAATACAGTGTGGACACACTGGACAAAGGGGCTGATTCAACCCCCAGATAGGACACAGCAGGGTAACATAGGATTTCACCATGCTCAAAACAGGGCACAGTTAAAACTAGTGGATTACCTTTGAGGATTTTTACATTCAGAGCTTTGGGCTCAGGACTGACTTCTCGTAACTAAAACCTCACAAAAGCAAACTCTCAGATAAGGTGGAGCTGCTACTGCAGCAATTGAAGATCAAGCATTGATAATCCATACTGGCTTGGCAGGGACCTCTGTCTGGGATTACTATGGCTGCTGCAGTGACTGGAGCAGCCTAGACACAGGTCATTGGGAAGAAAGCCAGTGTAGATCCCTTTGCCCAGTGGTGTACTGGAGAAATAAACCCCCATCATGTTAAGCCTTGATAATAACCAGTGTTAATTTATGTAATATCCCTGATTAAAACAATCTCCTTTTTGATTGCCTTTGAAATCTATTTGGAATATGCTCAGGGCTACCGATCCATCATGCTGTGTGTATGAATGAACTGATCCAAGTCAGTTCAACAGATACATATCAAGCATTTTGTGCAATCAAAATAGAATAGTAAAGGCTAGGAATGATACCAAGCCAAGGCTTTGCTCTCTGTAGCCTCACAGTATGGCTCACACAACCGCACATCAGCATGCCCAAGTAGACAATACGGCTGCAAAGACACTGAGGTAGGCTTGAGTTTAAAGTCATCAAAGCAATTTCTTTGGAAGCCATTGTGTACCAGAACAGCTGCTAGCTAGGACACTGTTAAATCTATACACTTATGCAGCAGTGTGGAACACTCTCATTCTCTGCCTGAGATGTGCTATTGATAATGTGGGATGCCAAGTGATGAATGCCTCCCCCCCCCCAAACCATCCCTGAAAACCATGCCATATTCTATAGCGTGGCAGGCTTAGAACTGGGTTTTGCAACAGTCCCTTGATTGGAGTACTGAGGTGTTGAGTGCATCTTGGTGAAAAATGGGTCACTTTTGCATCTACTTCTTCATGGTTCACCAAAGAAGAGGATTAATGACTTCATCCCAAGCTGTATAACAACAGACACATGGGAAACACACAGAGCCTTGGAGCTCAGGAGGCTTGGGAGATGAGCAAGGTGTGGTGACTATTGGGGGGGCAGGGAGGGCTCCCAGGGAACCTGCCCAACTGCGTTTTTAAAACTCCCCCCAATCTGAGAAGGAAAAAAATGGCAGAATGGAGCAGTCCACACAATGGATAGAAGCTAATTAGAGATGTGGCAGTGGGTCCAGGTTCCGTGCCTTTCCTAGCTCAACCTAGCAAGTGCACTCATGGACACTGCACTCAGTTGCCATTACCTCCGTGTTCTTCCTGGACTTCTGTTTCATTCTCCTACAGAATTAGTTACAAGCTGCAGAAGGATGATCTAGACAATGGCAGACCATGTGTACAGTTGTTATCCCCGAAGAGTACAAAGGAGCTGAAAAAATCCTATTGCCTGGGTAACACAGCTGCCCTAACGCTGAATGAACCATTCATTGGTCATATGACTGTAGTTTTTCTAGTGTAAGCATAGCCGCTGCTTCAGATGTCTGAAGGTGCAGTGTGTATACACTCAATCCTGGACGATGGTTCCTGTACTATTTATCATGATTTCTGAGTATCTTTCTACTTATAAAGTGAGGTGATGGTAAACTTAGCAATGAGCTTCGTATCACAGGATTACTGTGTCTTTTGGCTGCACCCAGAGGCCATAACTGACCTGGAGCACCCACGTTTAGGAATATCCCTTTAGGGTATGTGCTTGTGACAAATCTACTTTTCTCAGAATTGATCCCCACTGTCTGGCTATCATGACAACGTAGGGTGAGATGGACTCTACGATGGCTTCCAGCTAATTCTGCTCACGTTGTCACTCAGCATCAGTTTTCATCTTCACCGTGGGTCCAGTGGTAGGTCTCTTTTCATTTCTGTCTCGCAGATGAGCAAACCATAGCACAGAGGTTAAGTGGTTTTAATTATAGCCACACAGCATGTCAACAGCAGGGGAGAAGTTCAAACCTGTCTCTAACTCCAGGATCTAAATTCTTTACTGCTACACTAAATAACAATTATGGTTGTTAATTTTATGTGTCATTTTGAATAGACCAAGAGGAATTCAAATATGCTAAAAAAGCATTCTGGATATTTCTGTGGAAATGTTTCCAGAAAATATAAGCATTTGAATTGGTGGATTAAGTGGCTCCTGCCTCTCCCCCC
>NW_022196913.1:38738554-38750864 GCF_008632895.1 Mastomys coucha | reverse complement strand
CCCCCAGCCATCTTGACTGGTAACATCCAACTGGCCTAGGAACCAAAGAAAATAAAAAGGCAGAGAAATGGAATTCCTTCCCAAGCTAGGCTTCAGAGGAGGTGAATCTCACACACTTTCCTAGGTCCCAGACTAAATGAAAAGAGGCAAAAAGAAAACCCATCAGAACATTGCTTCTAAACCTATGGGTTGTGACCCCTTTGGGGGTCAAATGACCCTTTCACAGGGTTGCATATCATATATTTACATTACAATTGATAACAGTAACAAAATGACAGTTATAAAATAGCAACAAAAATAATTTTATGCCTGGGGTTCACTACAACATGGGGAACTGCATTAAGAGGCTGCAGTGTTGGGAAGGTTGAGAACCACTACATTAGAGAGTTGGCATTCTCCTTCTGACATGAACTAGCCTCTCTCGCTAGTGTGTCTCCCCACCACCACCCGCCCCATCCCACCCTCATGGACTGTATGCTTTTGAACTATGACCCAAAATGACTTCTTTGTCCCTTAAGCTGCTTTTGGTCAGGTGTTTGGTTACAGTTTTCCTCAACTCCTGAGATCTTCAGGGACTGGCTGAGGGCCCACTCTTTTCTTGTATAACCTGGTCTTAATTGACCCCCTCTGTAATGACTCTTTCCAAACAAGAGCACATGTGAAAGATGTTAAACCTTGAACATGTTGGAGCATGGGGGCACAGTCAGCAACCACAGTTCTAATGTTACTCACTAAAACCACCGAGAGGAAAAAGAGGGGAAGTGGAGGCAGCTTGAGAATGTCACCTTCCTTTGAAAGGAGACCTTGACAGGTTCTAAACTCAAGACACACTGAGACATGTGTGCAGCTAGAAGTAAAACTCCAACCTACTAATGCTAGCTCAGAAAAATATCTGAAGATAGTGATATCTTCAGAGAAACAATCTTCTTTGAAACATTTACGTAAGGCTTAACAGCCTTAGGTTTTGTTCTTCTATAAAATCGATAAAACTTAGCTGTAAAGATTGTTTGTTCTTTCAGAGATTATGACTTCTTATGAGATTATTCAACTGAGCAATTCATATGATAGGAACTTCCTCCTTGCCAACCATCAAACTCATCAGAAAGGAGAAATAATGAAAGGTAGGAATGGAGAAGAAAGGAGAGGAATGAAGGGTAGTGGGGGTGGGGGAGAGACATGAATATATCGCAGTCTTAGACTTATTTGCAGTCACAGAAGCTAATAAGAGCTGCCAGTTCATAAATGGTTGCTGAACTGGCTCCTTGATGGTTAACAATAGCATTCTGTAGCAATGTGCACATGTCCAGACCTCTCTCTCTCTCTAGCATCCCACAGCAATTGGGATCTGTGGTGTTCAGTATTCAAGGACTGCATGTCTCATTTCTCTTTGGCACCCAGCAGTCTAACTCTGATTAATTCCAGACATAGCCAAGGAGGAGAGGCCAGCATTCTCTTTAAATGAGCTGACCCTGTCACAGAACAACAAACAGAATCCTTTCCTTCTGTCTAGAAGGTACTTGGTGCCTCCAGCTCCTAAGTTGTATTCTTTTTTGGCAAAATAATAATTCCCTCCATGGACAGTGGGACCAGCTGGTAAAAAATAAACCAAGGTGCTGTGTGTCTTAGCCCTTTTCTCTGCAGGAGACACTGTGGCTGCTCATAAACACTGCCCAGCTCGGAAATAAGCAAATGCCACAGCTGCTGACTGATGCTCACAGCCTGTCACCAGCTCCACACCTCCTCATCCTGCCTGTCCCCACCATGCTGGCTCACCTCCAGCCTATTTCAAAGGCAAGAACAGTGACTCAGGTTTCTATACGGAACAGGGACTGGCTTCACTCTCACCAGCAGACTCCTGAGAAGGGATATAAAAGCCAGACACCTCATGCTCCTGCTCCTGCTTCTGCTGTGTATGTCTCTCCCTCCAATCCCCTCTCACATTTGCACTGGAACAGTCAATATTCTCATTCAGTGGCAGATTGAGGACCTACCAGGCCCACTTACCATCCTCTGCTGACTCACTCACCAAGCCCAGCATGAGCCCAGCACTCCCTCAGGCTGGACCAGGAGCTTGGTGATTTTTTAGCTTAAGCTGGCTCAGTGCATTTCCCCCTTTCCCTGTTTCCCCAGAAATCATTTAGGTCCTTACCTATACCCTGTCACCCTAAGACCTACAGACCTGTGTGGGAAGAAACATCAAGTGCGTTGTTCCTTTTAAGTGTGAAACCAATAATAGAAATAAAAATGGCAGTGAATACCTGAAAAAAGTTCAACCCCATTAACAATCAGAGAAACACAGACTAATACTATGTTGAAGTTACAACTCACCCATGGGTCAGAAAGATAAATTATCAAGAAAGCAAACTGCAACAAATGGTGGCAAGGATATAGGGTTTGAGGAATGCTATGCTCTGTTGGTGAGAATGTAAACTAGCACAGCCACTATAGAAAAAACTAAAAGTAGAACTACCATGTGAACCCACTATAGCAGTGGCTACCCACTGGCTACATACCTGAGGGAGTCAGAATTGGTGCATGTTCATTGCAGCATCATTCACAAAAATAAATTATAGAAGTAGCCTGGAGACCCAAACACAGATGAAATGGTAAAGAGCATTGGTATATATACACAACAGCATTTTACTCAGTCAACCACAAGAACACAGTGATGTCATCTGCAGGAAAGCGCATGAACCTGGAGGTCATCATGTTAAGCAAAAGAAACCAGATCCAGAAAGACAAAAATCACAGGTTTTCTATTACATGCAGAATCTAGACCCTTTCTTTTAAGACATAAAAGCCAAAAGAAGATGATTTCACAGAGCAAGAGACCACCAGGACAAATAAAGGAGCAGCAGGATAATGAAAAGGTTAGTAAGATCAAAGTGCATAAACTGCATCCATGAAAACGTCATAATGAAACCCATTATTTTATGCAACGAATATATGTTAGTAAAAAGATTCAGATCTAGAACTGATAAGCCCAGTGGCTGCTGCCCTGGGGCAGAATCTTCATGCCCAGGTGTGGTGGGTTACCTAATTCTATAATCTAACTAAGAAAGGCAGCAGTATAAAAAAAAACTAAACACACATTTAGGTTCTCTTCAGTCTGATGAATGTTAGAGGCTCAGAGCTGGCCTGATGCTACAGTTAGGCTCTACAATGGACACACATGACAATGTGTCAACTATTTAGTCTCCATCAATCTCCCTGGGAGATAGTGAGACCTTTAAAAGGTAAGGACTAATAGAAGTCCTTCAGGTTATTTGGAAGTGTACCCTCAAAAGACATTATGAGAACCCAGGATGACTCCATCCAAGTTGGATATGATTATTGCAGTCTTGACTCAGAGCAGTTGTGACCACCAACCTGAAACCCTCAGGAGACCTAGCCTATTCACATTCCCACAGAGGGAGTAGGAAGGCTTATTAGACCCCTCCCCTCCCAAGGTTACGTGAATGGTTAAAAATTGCTGGAACAGGAAGAGACTCTATACAGTAGCTGCTGGTAGTTGCTCACTCTCTGGTAGATAACTTCAGTAAGTTTGTTGTTTCTTCATGATGGACTTGGGAGAATAGTTCTCTGGCCTGATGCTGTCCTCTCTATCTGGGGTGAATAGAAGTAGACACCCCAGAATATGTCATGCAACACTCTCTTACTTTCCAGTTGTGAAATGAATGGTTTGTTCTGGTTCATGTTCCTGCCAGGATCTGTGGCCTTATCATAGGTTCAAAGGTCCAGTCATAAACCTCGAGAAATATGATTCCTAAATAAGTCTTTTCTCCTTAGAAGTTCATTACCACAGGGATTTGTGCTAGTGATGGGAAACTGACTACCACCCTGGATCTCAGAGAGCAATATAACCAATCCCTTCTTTCCAAGGAGGAGTCAGAAAAATGCTTGAAGCAGAATGTGGCTCCCCACCTACACCCTGCTCCACCAGGTGAGTCGGCTGAGGAGCCCCAGCTCAGGGTTATTTTCTTGCCTCTATTTTATGTGCTACCACATGGGTTTGCATGCTATCTTTACATTGCCCTTACAGGGCATGCTGGGAATCAGCAAGGCAGATGGCCTGCTTAGGAATGGAAACCGCTTCCACACAACGGTGACAGAAAAGCCCATGCAACTAGGCACTCTAGAGAAAGCCAGAACAGGAAAGTCCAGGGGAGAGGTCCTTACTAGCCAGACCCTGGAGATTGTGGGAAGGCTGCTTCCCCTAGTGTCTATTATAGCTCCCTGGCTCCAGAAGGAGGAAAAGGATGTCACCCTGGGAGAATTTGAAAGGTAAAGGCAATATACATTCTGCAAGTGAGGTTTATAGAAGCAGCATGGAAAGCCCTCTGCATGCCCCATGGAAATCCCTGCAGAGACTGCTCACTTAGCATCTATGCATTCTATCACCCTGGATAGCAATGAAGGCCTCAGGGGACAAAAGGGTAGATAAGGAAGGAGAGAGTAGAGTTGGGGTATGAGGCTTTCCAAGGCATGCCTACTGTATCTGTAGGTTTCAGAGAGTGTTGCCCCTCAAACAAGCATAGAGAGGATAGCCCATAGGGCTTCAATCAGGCTTACTTCAGGGTAGCCAAGCCTCGAGGAGCTAGTTGAATGAGACCTTGATAAACAGCAAAACTTTGAAACTGGGAAGAGATATCTTTGGTCCCTTCTTTAGGGATTTGAAATCACAGGATGGTGGACTCTGGGCTGAGTGGTCCCAAGGGCTCTCTAGCTGCTTGGGTATCCTAGGTAGGAAACATTTGCATGGTCAGTGGCTGAGGAAGCAGTAATCCCCTCCACAGTCAAGTCTTCCAGTTGGGGAGCTTTAAATTCAGTCAGAAGGTCTGAGTAAGACCCTGATAACCTCTGATCATTGCCCTAACCCTTCCCAGGATTCTCAGAAGACAGATTACTACAACTTTCAACATGTTTTGGAGGTTGCATGCATATGTGCACACATGTGGGCGAGAGCACAGGAAAGAGGAAGGATGAGGAGAACTCATACATTATTTAAATTCATAATCTTGCCAATTACCAATCAGTAGCAAGCCAGCAGTTTCTTTACTTGATGGTTATCAACGACAAACTCCAAAAATCTCAGTTTATTTTTTCAGAACTCTGTTCGAATTTGCGATTCCTAAATCTTATACCAGGAGGACAAGCTCAACCAACTTTCAAATGATAACAGTGACAATATTAAATAAAAGCCAGCCTCTCCCCAGGATATATGTCCTGTTAGTGATAATGACTGTCTTCCCTGTCCCTGAGCCCAGAACCTTGCTGTCAGTGGTGCCTAGCTGTCTTGTATCCCTCCTGTCAGGCTTGCTGCACCCTGTACCCTAACACACTGCCCTCCTTCCATTCACAACTGCACCCCTCTCTTCCCTGCTCCAAGCCCCCTGTGTCCTCAAGGTTCCATCCCAACTACCCATCACTCAAGACTTTTCAAGGACATAGCCAGTTTGAGTCATCGGCATTGTATACCCACCACCTTGTTTCTGTGTTGGCGGCTCCTGCCTGCATTTGAACTTGGTGCCGGGGCTCCTGGCCTATGTATCTCTCATCCACACTTCCCTTCATTCCTGCAGTTTGGTCTTAACCCTTCCCACAGCTCCCCTGCCTCCTGCTCCTTAGGCCCATGTCCAGTTGGTTATTTTCTAGTCCTTCCAGTGAGAGTCCCTTTTCCCTTGCACTGTGACATGAGCCGTCATTATCTGAACTGCTCTTTCTTGTACACACCCACACACAGCAAGGGAAACACAACTTCTCCCACAGCAAGAAGGCACATTCTGCATCACCTAGGAAAAGGACTCCACCCAGAATGGCTCACCTTCAGCTGCAACTTCCTTGGGTCTGACACAGAAGGTAGATCCCCAGATCTGACAGGCTCAAGGATGACCTGTAGCTACTTCTTTCAAACTTATCTTTGGTTCTGCTGTGTCTCAGTACTATAGCTTGGTGGTGGGTGAATTTTCTGGGACTACTTAGATGTTACTTATAAGAACATGGGTAGGGCTGGAGAGGTGGCTCAGTGGTTAAGAGTACTGACTGCTCTTCCAGAGGTCCTGAATTCAATTCCTAGCAACCACATGGTGGCTCACAACCATCTGTAATGGAGATCCGATGCCCTCTTCTGGTGTATCTGGAGACAGCTACAGTGTAGCCACATACATGAAATAAATAAATCTTTTAAAAAAAAGAAAGGAAGGAAGGAAGAGAGAAAGAAAGAAAGAGAAAAGAAAAGAAAGAAAAGAACATGGCTAACTTACAGGCAGAAATGCCAGCCAAGAAGATCTCTCCTCCTGGCAATTGTTAACCTCTTTATATCATCAGAGAGAAAAGGAGCCTTCATGAGCCTCACAAGCTCATGAGAGAATGTTATGGGCCCAATCTGTGAAAGTCTCATTCAAGACAGTAATGATCATATCCAATGTGGAGAGAAAAGCCACACAGTGTGAATTAAGGAGACGATCCCGTTGCTGTAGATTTGGCTTATAGCCTTTTGAGACCCTCCCAGTGTGATCTTGATATTCTTTCCAACCACTCTTCCCATGACTCTTCAACAAGTCTGTATATCTACGAGCTATCAGCTAAGCGCTCCTCTCTCTCCAAAGATCTAGACTATTCCCATCATGAGACTCTCACTAGTGGTAACATGGCTGTACATTATTCATAGTGTCTCTTGTAATAATATACAATTTAACAATTTACATATACATATATAACTTTATAATTTATACAACTTATTAATACCTATATGTTAGTTTAATATGTAAAGTTCAATAGCATTTAATATAATGTTATAGCAAATAAAAAATTAGAGAATGTTGCTAAAGTATACATATAGAATTATAATTCTATAATGTTGATATATAGTAATATATACAATAATACACTACTTATATATTAATGCATAATATTTGATAGCATTTAATAGTCATTTAATAAAAAAGAAAACATTAGACAATAAGCCAATACATACATACATTAAAATTGCATATAGTATATTGCTATAATATGTAGATATACTAATATATTTGAATTGATTTAAAATATAGTTTGAAGTATTTAGTGATAAAAATATTGAATGATGTATTAATAGATGATTAGAGCATTAAATATATACTGTAGTCTAATATCATTACTTATTACTAAATTATAATATATAATGATTACAATAGAATATAATTATATATGTATGTGTACATATATCATGGGTTACAATATTTTTCTGAGCTTGTTGCTCTTCTGAACATTTTGAATGTACTAACAGTTAATGTATCATCTTATTGTCTTTCAAATTCTTTGAATTCTCTCATCTAATTTTCACAACAGCTCTCGGATGCAAGTACTTTTATTATTCCAATACTTAAAAACATTGTACCTTTTGGTAACCCCTGTACTTTGAGCTTCTTCTAGAAGCCACGGCATGTACCCTCACTGCTCAGTAGGAGTAGCTCTCATCCTCCTACCCCCACCAAGCCTTCTTAGGTATCCTTGATGTTGAGGACAGTCCCGAGTCTCCCTTCTGAGTTCCGAGCTCCTGTGTCTCTGAGACAGCCATGAGGTAGCAGGTCAGACCTTGCTCCTTCCATTTGTCAGGAGCCTCAGAGCTTGTCCTAACTGGCCAAATTGGATTACATATATCTGCATGCACACTTACTTAGTCTTGAAAACTGGTTTCTACAGAGGGGTGAGTCATACAGTTGGTAATTTCCCAGTGCCACAGAATTACCTCTGCCATATCCTTCAAATGTTTGTCAGGCTCCATAGCTGGATTTAATGTATCCTGTTATTTGCTCACGGCACACAACACAGACTTCAAACATGGGGTTTGTAAATGTCTAGGGTAAAGAGGGGCTGAATTCTGAGTTGAAGGTCCCTAAGCCCCTCTCACTCCACAGAAATATGGTTGTTCACATTTGAACCTGAGCTGTGGCTTGTCAAACATACCTCCAGGAGAGGGAGCAGCAACGCCCTGACACTGCACCATCTTCTCCATCAAAAACTGGGAAACGGGATAACATTTGAAATGTAAATAAAAAGTATATCCAATAAAAAAAGGAAAAAGAAAAAAAAAATGCCTGAAAGGCCTTCAGATGGTTGGTTGCTTGTGCCTTTTCCAGTTTCTGCAGGACTCAGATGAACTATGTTCTCTCTTGCTAGGAGGCATATGGTATTGGAAATGTGACCCTGGGAAGCTGACATTCTCATTAAATTTAATTCTATTCAGTATGTATTCAGAAGAGGGGTTGAAGCTACCATGAACTCTCTTCATCCCTCCTGAACTGAGACTCAAGCCCCCATCACTGTCACAAGCATTTCTGCTAAGGCTTCCTTTGCATATCCTGACTAGAAAACAAAAGAACCCATAGTAACTAAATATACATTCTTTAGAATTGGACGTCTTAAACTCTTTCTTCCTTTGCACCCACAACACTGGATACCATCCTGGGTACACAGGTATATAATATAGACCTAAAAATCAAACATTCACTGATACTGTCATTAATAAATCTATTTCTAAAAAATTATTTGGTATGCAAATGATATGCCATTTATTAAAGATGAGAGTTAAGTTTTCTAATGAGATTAAATCTTGGCTGAATGTTTGATATTGAGGGATGAAGAGCATATTCAACAAGCTTCAGAGTTGGTCAATATTTTGATTTTATACTCATTAATGCTGAGGATGGTGCTTTGTATAAATGCATAGTCCAAAATTACAGAATTATGTTCAGGACCATTTCAAAAATCATTGGTAATTCCTTCTCAGCCCCAAGCAAAAACTAATTTTCTTTCTCTCTGTTTATTTATTTGTTTGTTTGTTTGTTTGATATGTGCCTACATATGTGCTAGAAGCTGTGAAATCTAGGAGAGGTAATTGAATCCCCTGAAGCTGGAATTACAAGTAAGCTACCATGCAGGTGCTGAAAACTTAACCCAGGTCCTCTTTGAGAGCAGTAAATGCTCTCATCTACTGAGCCATCTTTCCAGTCCCCCATTTTATTTTTATGAAACCCCAGTCAAATAGAAATTTTAAAAATCAAATCTTATAAGAATGAGAATGTAACTTGGTTGGTAGAATGCTTGTCTAGCATCCATGAAGCCCTGGATTCAGTCCCCAGTAATACATCAACCAAACATGGTGATAAACACCTGAAATCCCAGCTCTTGAGGCATGGAGGCAGGAGGATTAGAAATTCCAGCTCATCCTTGGCTACATAGCAAGTCTGAGGTCAGCCTTGGATGCATTATACCGTGTCTCAGTAGGAAGGAAAGGTTTCTAATATGATACATTGCAAAGACACACTGCACACTGAGGACTGGCCGAAGGAAACATTTAGTCTTTGTTTTTTTATAAGTATAGCAGGATGTTTCCATAAGAATATAAAACTTTGTAGCTACAGGATAAACATTGTGGTTTTATAACACAAAGCATCTTATTTCTGAGTTGACCTGTGCCAGGCAAAGACCATTGGGGATTGAGTGGTGTGAGGGCATTCAGAGAGCAACTTATACATGTGTATTCAGAACGGAGGCTGCAGTGAAGTTATGGGACAGCACTGACAGAATGCTGACATCATTCATTTTTAATTCATTTTTGTTGTTGTGCATTTAAAAATCTTTTACTGTTGCCAGTCTTGAAAACCCCATACTTAGTTATGCCTCTCACAGTTTAGGAATCTGTGTCTTAAAAGACACTTTAGAAGGTTTGCTCTCACACCGGCCCCACTCTGAAGATTCTTTCCGGCCCCTTCTTGTAAAACATCCAGAGCCATTTTTCTTTTCCTCCTTAAAAATCTCAAGGCCATGTCAGGGGTCATCTAGGTCGAGGTTCCCCAGAAGCAGGTCCTGAGACCAGGTTGGGTGAGCAAGTGATGTTTGCAGGTAATTCTCCTAAGGAGCTGGTAAGGGCCCAGAAGCCACACAGCTGGAAAGGCAAGATCCCCAAGCCAAACTACAACCTGTGCCTGACAAGAAATTCAGAGTGAAAACTATCTCTCCTATGAGTTTGTCCTGCATCAAAACAAGGGCTTTAAGCCAGGTTTCCATATTACTTCATCAGGTAGCTCTTGCCTTAGGACAGAATTCCACACATGGAGTCAAACTGGTCTAGTCACTAAGGGCAACTGCTGTACAGGTGTGGGCCATTAAAACTGAAACAACAACGCCAGAGCTTAGTGCTGTCTTAAGTCTTTTCTGTTGCTAAAACAAAATGCCAGCGACTGGGGAAATTGGTGGATTTTTTTTTCCGGAGAGGGGCTTATGGTTTTTTTTTTAAGATTTATTTTTATTATTATACATAAGTATACTGTAGCTGACTTCAGACACACAAGAAGAGGTTGTCAGCGCTCATTATGGGTGGTTGTGAGCCACCATGTGGTTACTGGGATTTGAACTCAGGACCTTTGGAAGAGCAGTCAGTACTCTTACCTGCTGAGCTATCTCGACAGCCTGGGCTTATGGTTTTGAAGTGAGAAAAATATATTTTCTAAATCCTGACCTGACCTCAAGCTGAAACTAAAGTCAGTCTGACCCTAGGGTATGTAGGGCACTTACAGAAAATTTCTCTAACCTGTTTTGTTTTGCTGCTGTAACTCCGATCAAACAGAGGCACCATGGTGACACAACTGTGCCCTATTCTTATTAAATGTTCACATCCTGTCATGCTTGCTAAAAGCCATCACAGCTATGTCAATGGGAGGTCCCAAACTTATGGCTTTTACCTTTATAAACCCTTGCTCACTTAGCTCAGGGCTGCCTCTAGACTGTAGTCACAAGAGTGTGTGCCCCAGGTGGGTTTGTGTGGCTCAAGAAAACCTTCAAATTCATAAGGAGCTTATCCTGGTCTCCTTCTCTTGGGTTAACTCTGTTACAACAGATTGAAGATTGGAAGTTTTAAGGCGCAATGGCTGCACCTGGCAAAGGCGATGTGCTCATTCACCTAATGGTGGAAAGAAAAGAGTGTAGTCAGATGAGGAGGAACATCCGTGTGTCATGGTAACAGAAGTGCTTGACTCACTTCATAACAATCTGTTCTTGAAGTAACTAAGCCAGCTTTAAGAAAATTAGCTCAGTGTACTGGCTGGTTTTGTGTGTCAACTTGACACAGGCTGGAGTTATCACACAAAAGGGAGCTTCAGTTGGGAAAGTGCCTCCATGAGATCCAGCTGTGGGGCATTTTCTCAATTAGTGATCAAGGCGGTAGGGTCCCTTGTGGGTGGTACCATCCCTGGGCTGGAAGTCTTGGGTTCTATAAGAGAGCAGGCTGAGCAAGCCAGAAGAAACAAGCCAGCAAGGAACATCTCTCCATGGCCATTACATCAGCTCCTGCCTCCTGACCTGCTTGAGTTCCAGTTCTGACTTCCTCTGGTGATCAACAGTCATGTGGAAGTAAGCTGAATAAACCCTTTCCTCCCCAACTTGCTTCATGGTCATGATGTTTGTGCAGGAATAGAAACCCTGACTAAGACAAAATTGGTACCAGCATAGTGGGGTATTCCTGTGACAACCTGACCATGTTTTAGGGAGGACTGTAGAAGGACTTTGGAACTTTGAGCTAGAAGAGGCACTGATTGTTAAGAACTCTGTGGGATATTATGTAGGAGCTTCAAAGATCATGTTGAGAACAGTGCAGAAAATGGAGACCTGGCTTGTGAAATTTCAGAGGGAAGATTAAAGACTCTTTTCAGGACCATGTTGTTTTGATTGTGAAGATTCTGTGGTTCTGGTTAGCTGGGGCTGAAGTATCAGCTGTAATTAACAAGATACCAGAACTACTAAAGTGAAAACTTTGCATTACTGGGACTATTGATGCTGGTTAGCTGGAGCTAAGAAATTAGCAGTGATTAAGAAGAGACCAGCATCATTGAGGTGGCATCTTCTGGGAAGTGTTTTTTGAGAGCACAAAGAGGCTGTGTTCCAGAGATAACCAAAGTTGTACTTTGTGCTGCAGCAGGACTTGGTAATGTGTAAGAGTCACCCAGGTGGTACTGGTTTTGACAGCACGAAGGGGTCATTAAGAACAGCTGAGGCTTGGCACAGTGAGAGGCCATGGAAGGCCATAAATGAAGGTGCAGCCTCAGTTTGCAATTGATGGCCCAGGACTGAAGGGGTCAGGCAAAGGAGTTGAGGCTTGGCGCCATGAAGACAGTCTATGAGAGGTTATTGGTAAAGCCTAGTTACAGTAGTGTTTTGGGAATGCCAGTACCATGCAATAACCACCAAGGACAGTAGCAGCAGTAGAGTACAGGCATCTGGAGCCCAGAAGACAAGCTGTGTGCTACAAAGGGCAGAGCTGGAGAGGTGACTC
>NW_022196913.1:38705049-38738072 GCF_008632895.1 Mastomys coucha | reverse complement strand
GCCATCCCTGGGCTGGAAGTCTTGGGTTCTATAAGAGAGCAGGCTGAGCAAGCCAGAAGAAGCAAGCCCGTAAGAAACTTGTCTCCATGGCCTCTGCGTCAGCTCCTGCCTCCTGACCTGCTTGAGTTCCAGTCCTGACTTCCTCTGGTGATCAACAGCAATGTGGAAGTAAGCTGAATAAACCCTTTCCTCCCCAACTTGCTTCATGGTCATGATGTTTGTGCAGGAATAGAAACCTTGACTAAGACACTCAGTCTCTTAGGAAAAACAATGATCTACCTGTGAAGGCTATGTCTCATGGCCTCTTAAATGTCTTATAACTCCCCGATGCCATTAAATTGAAATTATAATGTCATATGTAAGTTTCAGAGGGAACAAATCACATTCATACTGAGAGCTGAAATTACCAAACAGAAGACAGGGGGGCTGCACCTGTGTTAAAGAGTCTCCACAGCCAAATGGCCAAAATTCAAGATTATGGAGAATTACTAGGAATGCCATCATTTACTATCGCAAACACAGAGCAGAGCTTTTCCTGTGTGCAGCAACTCTGAGCCATGGCTGCTCATATTTAGCTCCAGAATAAATTTTTATCTCTTATTCCCTTTGAGACTGCTTTTGTGTTGACAATAACCACAGGAGGCACACAGAAACAAGAAGAGGCAGATACCAGAGGCTGGGTGAAGCACTAACTACATTGCTGAATCATGCTGAGTGGCACTTGAACAACCACAGTCATTTCTTTATGTGTCCCTGTCAAGAAGTGGGGCTTAATAACCTAGAAAAATCTTTAATTCGTTAATTAGTAAGGTGAACTTCAATTCTCTGTCTCTCTGTCTCTCTCTTCTCTGTCTCTCTCTCTCTCTCTCTCTCTCTCTCTCTCTCTCTCATGTGTGTGTGTGTGTGTGTGTGTGTGTGTGTGTGTGTGTGTGTGTGAAAGGGAACACAGCATAAGAGCAGGAACTCAGCATCCCATTCATCAATAGTGGGAGTGACTGTCCCAGGTAGAAGCCCTTCCTCTCAGCCGCTGGGGTCAGGATCACCCAGCAGCTCCACTACCTTCCTGCTGAGCCTTCCTGTTCCTACCTCTTAGAGGTTCTCTTTGTTTAGAGCCCAGCATCTGTTTCCTTTTGTCATGGTTCCTGTGGCTTCCTCTGCTTGCACAGGATTTGTTTGTGAATCCTTTCCTGGAGCATGCACACTTTGTGAGCAAGCCCTTCTCTAAGGTTCTTGGAGATGATGTCCCTTGCTACCTGAAGACCAGTTCTACTGGATCACTGCTCTACGCATTGTAAGGCAAAGAGCATACCATCCCTAGGACTGTGGGAGTTTCTCACAACTTTATAGCTAGGAGCCTGATCTCTACCTCATGGCCCAGAGTGTTCAGCACAGTAGGAACCTGGCAGAGCATGCAAAGAGGCATGCTGCCTTCTGCTTGCCAGGGAATGGTTTACTCACTTCCTGCATGTCAGATGAAGAACATACAAAGTTGTCTGAGAAAACAATTCAAGCATGTGAGTCACACAATATCAGCCTGGTATACTCTGAGCATCTGTTTGTGGTAGCAGCGATGGATATTAGCGTTATCGTTCTGGGGCGCACACACCCCAAAAAAATGTTGGAGGAATTTCATAAATGGCTTTGAAATCCAAGATCAAATATCATCTTGCTGGTCACTGATATCCCAGGAGCAAGCTCTGTTCTGTCACATGCTTCCTGGATCTTTGTTCAGTCCATGACAGGTACCCAAGAGAAATGAGCTGTCTTGCTGCAGATAGAAGTTGCTGGAGGCAGAGGCAGAGGGGAAAGGAGGGGGGATATGCACACATATATGTGAATTTTAATGAAAGCAGCAAAAATTAATTGAAGGGATTGAAAATAAGGTTTATTGGCCCGAATTGGTTATTTCTGAACAATATGTTAAAACTCAAAATCAAATTTGAATTTACTAAATGCAAGTTTATTCTTTTCAACATTTTTCTTAGCACAATCTATTCACTTGAACTTTCATTCATTTTCCTTACCTTTGAATAATGTTAAGTTTACCAAAACTGCAAAAATTTTCAATAGTCCTCACACAGATTACCAATTCTTTCATGTGTATGCATGTGTGTGTGTGTGAAGGTCAAAGGTTAATGTCAGGTGTATTCCTATATTGCTCTCCATCTTAATTTTTTGCATATGTGTTTATATGTGGTAAGTGTACATTATGAATGTATGTTTGAATGTGCACTTATGTGCATGAGTGCCTGATCATACAACCATATGAAGGCTTACTCTCTATTTAGTATATTGAAGCAGGGTCTCCTGTTTGAAACCAGAGTCCATCAATCTAGGGCCAGCTTGCTCTACTTGGATTAGAGGCAGGACACACACACACACACACACACACACACACACACACACAAAGAGAGAGAGAGAGAAAGAGAGAGAGAGAGAGAGAGAGAGAGAGAGAGAGAGAGAGAAAGAGAGACCAGCATTTATATAGGCACCAAGGATCCAAACTCTGATCTTCATGATTGTGCAGCAAGCACTTTAACTTACTCAACCATTTCCTCAGCTACCAGATTACCAATTATTAATGAGTTGCTTTCTTTACTTTAACCATGTCCCTCTCAATGCATAAATGGTTTTTTTTCTGGACAATTTAAAAACTCATAGCAAACATTGTGTGACTTACTCCCATAACTTTCAGCATGGATTTTGTAAGGCAAGATAGTCTCTCTCTAACCACACTACAAGGACCAAATTTGGGTAAATTAAATGGATGTATAGTATGGTCTAACTCATGGTAAAATTTCAATTTTCATCTATTGTTCCATTAACACCCTTTATGGTTATTTCTTCCTTGAAACAGAATCCAACTCTATGTACGTTTCCTTCCATGCTTTAGTCTACAGTAGGTCCTCAACCTGCCATTACCCTTAAAAATAATGACTTTTTCCCCCAGGGAGGTCTTGTAGCATATCCCAATGAAGCTGAAGTACTGGCATTTCTTGAAGAAATACCCTGATTTGTATAATGTGCTGCTGCGTCCTTCTCAGTGAGCCTGCACCTCACAAGGGGCATTTAAAGCCAATTAGTCTCACTGTTTCAGATAGAAGCCTCTCTCCTGTGGTGTTTGTGAGCTCCCTCATAAATTGTTGCTTGCAAGGAGAAATCTACAGTCTTTCTAAGGATTTGCATCTCCTATAAATAAATTTAGAGACTTAACAGTCTCAAAATTTCCCAATAAGTTTCTGGCCTTCAGAGGTAAAAATAAGCAGATGCCTTCAAAATAATCAAGCAAGCATATCCCAGGACAACTCTAAGACAAAAGAAAAAGGAGGAGTCTGGCATGATGGCTCACATCTATGGCCAAGAAATTTGAGGGAGGGGCCTTAAGGCAGAAGCGTTGCTAAGAGTGAAAAAACTAAAACTAGCTATGCTACAGATGAAGAGAGGGAAAAGGAGAAAGACTGATGTTCTCTCCAGTTGTTAAAAAAAAGAGCACCCACAAACCTTAAGGATGAAAAAAAAAAGATGGCACATGAATTGATAGATAACAGTCCAATGAAACAGAAGTGTACAGATACAAAGTATAATATCCCAAATGTATGCATGAACATGAGTAATCTAAGCAGTGACCGTAGACTCTGTACAAACAACATCAGGGCAGGAAGGTGACCATCGTAGAGAAAAGCAAACTGGAAACCGTAAATACACACCATGCACTAAGATCCACACTAAAGGATCTAAGTTTTAAATGGCAAAACATAAAAGCCTACAAGTCCTGCCAGAAAGCAGGGATGCAGAGTCCCCACCTCTGCAGGGCTCAGAGCCACTCTGCCTCATTCTCAGCCAGGAAAGCCTCCCACATGGCAACAGCCATGGGCATCACAAGGCGAGAAAGAACGGAGAAAAATGACAGTGGAGCCTCTGCTTCCAGGATCTCTGCCTGTAGGAAAGGGTCTGTTCTAGACGACTGCCCTTCCAGCTCTGTCTCCTTCGAGGTTACAGAAACTCTGTGCCCCTCATCCTTTGAGCCTTGGTTGTGATGGCATCTTTGTTGCCTCTGGTTCTTGTACCATCCTTTAGGAACTCCTAAGATTTGCTTATACACTTATAATAAGCCAACGTGGGGACTAGCAGTCAGTCCCTGTACATAAAACCCTCTTAAATTTTCCTAATTTAAGTATACCGTCTGCTTCCTATTAGGGCTCTGATTGATGATGGGATAACCTTGGAGTAGATTGGCACATCTAACTCTGTCTCAAGATCTAAAAGCCAAAAATAAAACATTTTTAAAGATTACATAGGAAACAAAACCAAAGCACAAGACGAAAAAAAAAAAAAAAAACTGGGAGAAATATTTGTGGCTCACAACACAGAAAAGTACTTTTCTCCAATGCAAGAGAAAAGCACCCAGAGATGAAAAATAGAAAGACCACAAGATCAATAGGAAAGTGGACAAAGGGTCATGGGGTGGTTCATGGAATCAGAGATACAAATGGACTGAAATACAAGCATCTATAATCAGAGGCATGAAAAATTAAAGCTATATTAGGATACAATTTTCCCTTGATCAGATTGGTAAAATTCCAAAAGTTTGAAAACTGCTCTATTGGCAACTGGCCAGAGATACAGACTCTGTCATTTTTCTTTGGTAGGACAGCAAGATAATGCTGTCCCTACCCGAATAGTAGTCATCAGCATTTCACATCAACTCCCTTTGGCCAGCAACCCCATTCCTGGGATTGTGTGTGGCAAGTGTAAACTGCCAAGTTTACTCACCCCAGCATTGTTTGTGATACTGACACCTTGGAAATCACCCTGGTGACCATGTCAAAGGAACTGAAGAAAGCTGTGGTTCATTGACAGGAGGGAATACTCAGAGTGAGAATGGGCAAGAGCCTAGTGCACTGAGGTCAAGACAGCTAAATACAAAAGAGAAAGCTATGAAGTGATTTGATGTGCCCACCAAAGAAAGTAGAAAATACATACATACATATGTGTGTACTTGTTTTGCATAAAGAAGCCATGAAATAGTTAAAAAACAATGTAAGCTTATCTGAGGCAGAATCAGGCAGGAGAGGAAGGAGGGCACATTATAATTTCACTCTACTGACTTCTCCATCATCTGGGTTGTTGACGAACTGCAGAGGCTGAACATCCTTTACTGTGAAATGCCAAAGTCCAAAGTGCACTTAAATCCAAAACATTTTGAGAATTAGCATGACACCTTAAATGAAAAATTCCACATCTGGCATCATGTGACAGGTGGCAGTCAAAAATGAAGGGGTCTTAAAATACTGTATTTCCCTATGACCTTCCATATGACCATATAGATATATGCATAAAGCACAGCTCAGGTTGCTGTTTATAGCTGAGTCTCACTCCACCTCATTGTGTGTGTGTGTGTGTATGTGTGTGTGTGTGTGTGTGTGTGTGTGTGTGTGTGTGTAAATAATCCAAAATCAAAAGAGGAGTATCCTAAACACAAAACACATCTTCCCAAGTGTATGTAGCAGGAACAACAAGGCTGCCTTTATGTAAAGGCTGGGGGCCATGCAGCTGCAGAAGCATCTTCTGCAGGAGGACCTAATTGAGGACTGCCTGAGAGAGCAAGGATTGCTGGTGCAAATAATGCCAGCCAATCAAAAATAGATACTTTCTTGGGACCAATGGGGGTGTGGGTGGAGGGCATTAAAGGAGCTTGCTGCAGCATTTCTTATCTGCTCCCAGAGTCTATGTCATTGACTCTGAGCCAACTCGCCCCCATCCCTAAGGGCAGGTAGGGTAGGGTGGAGAGCTGTCTAGGGTACAGGCAACGCCCAAGTATTTCAGTAGAGGATGTTCACTTTATCCCTATTCCAAAACATGTGAAGGGCTGAAGAGGGGGAAGGGAAGACAGGGAGAACCAAGAAGATGAAAAAGAACTGTGAAGGACACAGACAAAGACAGCGGCATGGCCCATGCTGCCATGCCACAGACTTGGAGAATGCTGCTGCTTTAACTGCATCTTCTGTTAGCACAGACGTGGACCAGGATCCATCAGGGAAAGAATGTGGCTTGTGGATGAAAGCAGACCTCGGCCTGAGCCTTGGCATCTCTGCTTTGGCTGGGAAACTGGGTTAACCTCTCTGAATCATCATGTGTATAATCAGTGAGAGGAGATTTCAGTACTCATCACTTCAAGGCGCCATTGTGAGGACCAAATTCGGGAACACAGGCACTCAGAAAGCTCTGGCTCCTTGGAAATATGAGACGCCATTCCTATTTTTACAGCCTTTAGGCAGACATGTTGAAAGGTAAGAATTTAATTGCCCATGTAAACACTTTGGACTGAAAATTCTCCCTGGAAAATGAAATTAGTCTTCTGAATAAATACTGAGGCTTCTATTTTAAGATGCATTGCTGAGGGCTGGCCACTCAGCTGCAGTCGATCATTCCATAAGCTTCCATTAAGAATACATGGGGGTAAGTCAGACTTTTATTCTCAACAAACATGACATCAGGTTTTCTTCTCTCTTCCCATTCCCTTCCTCTTGTCCTCCTAAGTTTACTTTCTACTCTTCCTTTTCCCTTTATTCTTTCTTTTCCTGGGCCTGACTTTGCTTTGGCTTCTGCAGTCATCAATGACCAGAATGTTAAAAGCACATGCAGACCATGTGCCTAATCTACACATGATTGCAGATGAGCAATCAAGACCCCAAAATGAGCAGCCTCTTGCCCAGCCGGCCATCTCCCAAGTGGCAGCAGACAGGACTGGAGCCAGCCTCCCCTGTAGTGCCCTTTTCATCCATCTCCCAAGGGCATCTTCCATCAGCATTTTCCACAGCTTATACTGAAAGGTGACAGTATTTCTCAATATCGTGTTCTGGTTGGAAAATGGATGGATGGATAGAGAGATGGATGTAGCCCGCGCAGTCGTCTCGCCGACAAGAAGACACGCGGACACACTAGGTTCCTTCTGCAACAACCTTTACTGCCCTCTCCCAGAGGGAAAAAGAGGTCGAGCCCAAAATCCGCACTGCTTATATACACACCACAGTGCGGTGTATCTGCCCACAGCGTGGCGTGTCTGCTCATGATTGGCTGTTCGCTCATTACCCTACGTAACGCCCCGAAATGGGCCGTAACATGGCATCTTTTTCACTCTATGCACATGCGCAAACAGTTGTTTACTAGGAGTTAACAGCGGAAGTAGGCACCATCTCGCCATGGCGAATGCCTCTCTAGCTTCATGGTTCCCTACAGATGGATGGATGGACAGATGGATGGAGGGAAGATGGATTTATTTATTTATTTATTTATTTATTTTCTCTTCAAAATTTGAGATCAAAAGCACAACACCCCTGGAACTTCAACTGGTAAAAGGCTTGTCAGAGCACAGAAGAATAGCAGAGAATTATGGGGAACTCAGCCTCCTTGGCCTAAGGATATAGATGGTAGGCAGTTCACAGAACCTTTTTCCATCTCCATGTCTCACAAATGGAATTTTTCAACTGTCCAGATCCTGCCTTCTTTCACTGAGCCCTGGTTACTCTATCTTGAGTCTTTGGCCTGGGAGCTGTGGAACAGCAACCACACATGAGAATGAGGGAACACCAAGAATCACAAAGATCTAGTGGCTTACTGCTTCCTTCCTGGCAGTGAGCTGAGGATTCACACCCACGGTGGGTACTGATATCAAGAGGCTTAAAACCCAGGATGCAGGAAAAGTCATATTTTCATTTGTTCCCAACTCACCATCTAGAGGCAAAACTCCTATTGTAATTATGCTCAGGATTTCTCCATCATGCCCCTTGAAGTGTCTTCACCTTGTTGGAGTCTCCTCCTCACATGCTTCTGTGCTGAGTGATACACACAACATTGGGTTGCCATCTGATTTGGGCCATCTCCTACCCTGCTCACACACACAGAAGCATTGCTACTTCTAGTCATTCCTAAGTAAGCTGGCCTCTTGCCGTCTTCCTGAGTGATCTAAGCCTTTCTTCTTCCCGTCTGCTCTTTTCCCTTTGCCCTGGTCTTGAGCTCTGGTGGCTTCACCAAAAGCTGAATTTCTCCTTTAGGTGAGTGATGTGATGAGCACATGCTTTCCATCCTTTGAGGCTTCGTGACCTTGTGACAAACTTCAGCTGGTGAAACACGAGCAGAAGATCTGTGTGTCACTTGCAGGTGGAACCATGTAAAAGCCAGGGCTTAGATCACCAGTTCCTTCCCCTACCTCCCCTATCAAGATTGCTTCATATGAAATCATTTAGGTCTTAGAGTGATGTCAGTGTGAAGCAGACAAATGGCAAGAGCAAGAAATAAATTGTCATCTGATCCATTGAGATGGGGGAAGGTTTATCACATGTTATCAAGAAGGGTGAAGTTTTAGGATGTTGGGGGTCACTGGAGGTAGGGGGCTCATCTGAGCCTATGTATGTAGTCTATTTGGCCATTATGTAATCTGTGCTTCCATGTCAGGATTGGCAAGGATCTTCTCAAGGTTGGCTGTGATTCCCATCTTCCCACAGGCAATGGGGCTTATGACCCCAAACTCTCAAATTCTCAGTTTTTACCCCACAGGGTCCTATTGTCTTTTCCCACTAGATGTTTATTCTACAAAGTAGAAAATATACCCAGCCCAGAACCTGTCCCTGTCAACCCCTCTCTGATGTTGTCATCTCAGGTTTGACCTAGTTCTCAGGCATTGGCATGCTGGCCTTTGATTCTCTTACTATTGTTTGCAGCATTACCTTATGGTGGTACCCTCAGATAGCAGCATTTTAGATCCTCAAACCCACAGGCTGGCAAGTCAAAAGTCTTTCCTCTCAAGACAGTCATCTCACAGTTTCTATTTGCTTTGAAGTTTCTTTTTAAAAAAATAAAACTATCAAAGAGATGCATGTGTACCATTAAAACTCAAATAGTACTACAAATCTGATAAAGTGGCACTTCTTAATTCTTGTCACTATGCCATTATTAATAACTACAATCTTGATGTCATAAGATTGTTATTTTTATATTTATTTTTATTATTTTTATCTCCATTCTTTTTTCTCTCTCTCTTTGTGTTTGTGTGTGTATGTGTGTAAAAGAGAGAGAGAGAGAAAGACACAGAGAGAGAGAGAGAGAGAGAGACAGAGAGACAGAGAGACAGAGAGACAGAGAGACAGAGAGACAGAGAGACAGAGAAGAACCCAGAAGGCCAGAAGCATTGCATCCCCTTAAAGGTAGATGAAAGCTACCTGCTGTGGGTGCTAGGAACTGAACTTGGGTCCTTATGTAAGAGCAGGACATGTTCCTTAACACTGGATCATCTCTCTAGGCCCCAGGCCATTGTTTTTCACTTGTCCATTTTAAACAACATCTACCTACTGATTGCCTGTAAAGGAAAAGTGCCATGCAGTGCCTTGAATCAGCATAGTGCTGTAGTCCACAATTCCTTTTCTCTCATCATGCCAATAGTGGTGATATTAGTAGTCTATATGTCCCTTATGTTCAGGAACTGTGACAACCTATTACTTACATATCTTTTTTACTTTTCATCTTTATGATGGTTAAGCTTAATTGACATACTCATTGGACTGAAAAGTACCATGGGACACTGGTGAAGCACAGGTCTGGATGGGTCTGGAGAGCACTTCCAGAGCTGATCAAATCTGGGGTTCTGCCCAGTGTGTAGGATCCATCCTTGGATAGACTAATGTAATCGCTTCATTGGGAAATAGGAAATGATAGGAAGGAACCTAGCTGGAGAACATAGAGTACTGTGGGAGTGTCTTTGCGAACTATAGTTTACATTGTCACTTCCTGCATTTCCTTCCAGCTTCCTGTCTGCCATGATGTGGGCTGCTCTACTGGACCACACTTTTCCTGACACGAAAGACAGAATCATTTGAAACCACCAGTTGAAAACAATCTCCCTTCCCTTATGTTGTGTCTGTCAGATGTTTTTGTCTCTGTGATAAGCAACTTAAGGAACAAACCTTTGGAACTAATAGCATTTGAAGCTAATGATTTGTATTTGCTTCCATGAATTTTTGACAGAATTATGAAACAACCCTAATGTAGTGGTGTATCTATAGATCAAACATATCAAGTGATCTATTTATCAATTTCATTTTTTTTTAAGGTATCTCTCTTCCAAAACTTCAGTCCTCTTGTCAGGAGCAAGTCAAGTCCCTGTCTCCACCTCTCCGGGCCTTTTGATTCTGCTCTGTTCCCTATAGTTCCTTCCTTCCTTCTTATTGATGGATCTCCTTATTTTGAAGTCCTGGTCTCTTGCAACTTTCAAGAAAAGATGGACAAAGTATAGCTGTATGTTTGAAGCCATTTAGTGTATTTATCCTACCCTTCCTCTGCTACAGTCATTTGATGGGTGGACAATTACTGCTCTCTGGATCTTTGGCTTTTACCTCAGCTTTTATGAAGAATAGAAACTTTGATTCTCTTGCCTTCATGTATGGCCTTTTCCTCCTTCTTTGAAGAATTGAGGGCCATCTCTCGCTACTAGAATGCTAATATTTCAGCCATGTGCTTTCATGTGTCCAGGCATTTTGTAGACCTTTAAGTTCAGGAATTTGCATATTTTGTCATCCAGCTGTATGCCTCAGACCTGCACGCTTTATTTACACAGCATCTCAACATAAACCTTGGGAAAAGCAACAAGCCACATAACTTTAGACAGAAACATCAAAAACTGTGAGTCCAAATAAACCTTCCATCTTCATAACTTGATTGCCTCAGGTATTTTTATCACAGTAATGGAAAGCTAAAACAGCACCATATCATCAAATTGCTGAGAACCAGTGAGAAAGAGAACCTTTAAGGGGAGCCAGAATAAATTATGTTTGAAGAGATAGGTGAGCTTAGCCATATTTGAATATCACACATGTGTACCTGTGTTGAAATATCAAGTGATGAGCTGGAAAAATGGTCTGGTGGTTAGGAGCATTTGGTGCCCTTCCTGAAGACTCCAGTTTGGTTCCCAGCACCTACATCCAAGTCCTCACAACTACTTGTAACTCCAGCCCCAAAGGACCTATTGCTCTCTTCTGGCTTCTAGGAACACCCATATGCATATATATGCACACATAAATAAAAATTTAAACAGCAAATCTTTTTTTTTAAAAAGAAATAAGAAACACCATATGGTATACCATAAATGTATACAATATTTATATATCAGCTTATTAAAATAAATAAGATTTTTTAAAGCCAGAAAGGAAAAAGATATAACAGACGAACAAAAATACAAACCAACACAATTTTTACCAGAAACAAAAAAACACAGAAGGAAAAGAAATTAATTTGTTTGCATTTGTTTTCAGTTTCATTTCTTCAGCATATAGTTTTTGGTTCTGGGGATTGTCCCAGGGCCTTTGCATGCTAAGCATGCAGCCTGCCATTGAACTGCAGCCCATTCTAAAAATCTTGTATATAATCACATTTCCCAAGTGCTTCCTGGGAACTGTAAAAGCGCACAGGAAGGAAGACAGAAGAGACACAGGCTGAAAGTTGCCTGTGTACGGCACATGGCAACTCCGAAGGAGACGGGTTGCTTTTTATGTTTTCTTCTTCTCGTCCCTTAGGAAACATAGACTCTTTCAGAGAAATGCAAATGAAATCAAAGTCCCCTGAAGCTAAAGAAGAATATTTGAAGACTGCTTCCTTTTTAGAATGAGTAAAAACTACTGACTTGTAGAAACACTGAGTTGTCAGAAGCCGTGAGTGTCTTACCACCTTGATTCTAATATTATGTCATATGGATACTGGCATCTCCACCTCTCAGAAGCAATGGAGAATGCCCACTGGGTCTCTTTCCTTTCCACAACCAGGTTTCTTTAGGGGGTCACTTAGGACTCGTCCATGTAACCATGATTGAAAGCCAGCTCGGCACAGTGAGTCTCCCCAGTGGGTTAGTTGTGACCTTCCCGGTTGATCTGTGTTCCTTCCAACCTGATAATACAAAAATGAAGTGACCATTTTGGCCTGTCCAGTGATGTGAATGTCTCGCTAAATAGGACTACTCATTGCTGTAATAAAATCTCTAGAAAATAAGGATAAATATTTCCCTGGGAGATGAAATCTCCAATTAGGGTTCTTTTCCCACAATTAGATTTGCTAGCCTCCTGCCCTGGTTTTAACGCCTGCTGATTAGTACATTAAGCCAATTAAGCTCTGACTAACTCTTTACATTTGCTTGCCTATTTTCCAGAGGCACACACACAGAATTAATCTGAACCAAAGGTGCAATTTATTTGTCTGTAGTCTGAGTCACCAAGTTCCCTCAGGGTATCTTTCCACTGCTCTTTTTTAATATCCATGAAGTATTTTACTTTTCAAAACATATGATTTATTTAGAAACAGCAGGCAGAACCCAACCTGTTGTGTGTCTTCCATTTCAGAATTTTCTGACATGACTGAAGCCATTTAAAACTCAGTATTTTACATGTTCCTGAGCTCTGAGTTGGTAAGTAGCAGAGAATATTGTTCCAAAGGACGCTTTATGGCAGAAGCACATTTTGTCTCCACAGCATGAGAAAGTTCTGTGTTTTTAAAGTCAGAAGTTGTCCTTCTCTGTTCTTGGCCTTATGTAAAGGAGCATCATGAGCCATGTGACATGCTTTGATCAAGGATGGGCCATGTATATGGTGGGAATCTCCCAAGATGATAATATGACTCAAAAGCTATAGTGACTCCCAGTGTCATAGTGTGGCGCCTCCCTCACTTGTGTGTCTGTGTGGTGCTGGTGGGAAGAAATACATAGAATAAATAGAAATACATACACTAGATAGAAATAATGTCATCAGATAGCACAACACACATACTAACTCACAGGACATGGTACTTGGTGGTAACTAACAACTAGATGACTGGTTTATATATTCCCTATACTACAATTATTATTTTAGAATATGCACCTTTAAAAAAGAAAGTTAACCAGAAAGCAGCCTGAAGTAGGTTTTTCATGGATAGTCCAGAGGCCTTGTTGATATGGATGACAGCTCTGTGCATGCTACTGCTCTCAAAGACCTTTCAGTGGGACCAGGAGTAAAGCAGAAAATAGTGATGCTAATCATAGAATCCAACCTAGGCTAATATATGTGGTTGTTTATCTTAGGGTTTATATCTGGGGAGAGGGCTTGAGACGGGGTATATCTGACTGTCCTAGAACTCTCTTTGTAGGCTGGCCTCAAATTTAGTGATATGCCTGTCTCTGCCTCCCAAGTGTTGGGTTGACAGGCATGTGCCACCACAGCCAACTTGTGTCTTTGATTGCTTTTGTTTTGTTTGGATTTTCAACACAAGGTTTCTCTGAGTAGCCCTGGCCATCCTGGAATCTGCTCTATAGATCAGGCAGGTCTCAGACTCAATGATCTGACTGCCTCTGCCTCCTGAGGGTTGGGATTAAAGGAGTATGGCGCCATGCCCACCTGTATCTTAGTTTTTAATAAAAGATTTGTTTAAAGATTTCTTTTTAATTGTGTAAGTACATGTGTACATGCATATGCTCTATGGGTGGTGGTGATGTATGCATGCATATGTACATGTGGATTTTGGTGATCATAGAGAGCAGAGGAGGGTATCAGATCTACTGGAACCACCTCCTGTGGATGCTAAAATTCATTCTACTATCCTCTAGAAGAACAACAAGTGTTCTTAACCCTTTGAGCCATCCTCCTACCCCCCAAAGGCAGAGTCTCACTATGTAGATCTGGCTAGACCACCATCTAGCCAAAAGATTTTTATTTTTAAATAATACATATTATACCACATAATGTAGATGCACAGTTATCCATTCCCATATCAATACCCCCTCTATGATATTCATATAACAAAAGTGCTTACTGACAATTCCCAGGATGTCTGTCCATCATTCGGCAACATGACTTTGCAATTATAAAAACCCAGGCACTAAACCATAATTTTCTTCCATACGCTCTGTCATAATTAGGGTTACTTTTGCTATGATGAAACACCGTGACCAAAGCAAGGTGGGAGAAAAGGGTTTATTTGGCTTACACATTCACATCACAGTTCATCATGGAAGGAAGTCAGTACAGGAACTCAAGCAGGGCAGAAATCTGGCCATGGAGGAGTGCTACTTACTGGCTTGCTCTCCATGGCTTGCTCAGCCAGCTTTCTTATAGAACGCAGGACCACTTGCCAAGAGATGCCACCATCCCCTTGGGCTGTTTCCTCCCACATCAATCACTAATTAAGAAGAATGCCCTACAGGCTTGTCTACAGGTGCATCTTATGAAGACATTTGCTCAGTTGAGGCTTCCCCCTCCCTGATGACTTTAGCTTGTGTAGAGTTGACATAAAACTAGCCACCACACTCTACTAAGGTTTCTGCGTAACTCTATGGTGGATGACCAAAACGCACCAGAATTCAAGTTGTAGGTCTGTTTTTAGTTAAGCCATGTGACAGCTATAGGAGTGGCTTACCCTCCCCTGGGCCTCGGTGTGGCAATGGGGAGGGTGTGTGGCAGGTTCTGTGAATGAAACGATAATTCTGAATGATTTAACGTGGCAGAAGCCCTCTGCAGTGTCTGAGGTTGTCCTGGCACAAAGCATCGGTGTGCTGCTTTTACTGCTGTTCTTAAATGGTGATCTCCACACAGAGGCCCTCAGAGGGACCCTTTGCAGAGTGATAAGAAAATACCAAAATGCCTAGAATATTTACTTTTGACCTTGCATGTCTGTGTGTGGAGTTGTGGAGAGTGGAATCTGGGTGTGTTTGAGGGTAGATTGGTTTGTCCCACATTTCCTTCTGCTTTAACTTACTAGACTGTGGAGGCTGGCAAATTAAAGACCCATGCTTCTCAAACCCCCTCAGGCAAGAACCAAAGAGTTGACTTAGCTTTATATTTTCACCAGTTCCTAGCTTCTTCATCTTGGGACTTTAACATCTGCCCTGCATGCATCTTCTGAGTGTGCCTTATTCCATACAGCCCAATAACCCCCTCATGCTTGCTCCCTCCAAATCACCTCCTGCTTTTCAAACACATATCATAAATCCAAAGCCTCTACTCTCAACACCTTCTTCACTGGGCTCTTGCCTTCTGGGTCACTATCTTATTGCTGGTGTGTCTCAACTTGCCAGCCACCTAAGTAATGACACAGAGGCCTTTTATTAATTATGAAAGCTTGGCCTCAGCTGGCTTCTTCCCAACTTGCTCAAAACACCATCTATGCTTTGGCACATGGCTCATTACCTGAAGAACACCTCAAATCTGATTCTTTCCCAGAGTTCCTATCTCTTCCTGGAAGTCTCGCCTAGCAATTGGCCACTTAGTTGTTTATTAAACCAATCAGGAGGTGCCTTAGGCAGGCAAGGAAGGACAGAGACATAGCTTCACAATGTATACAAAATGATTATGCCAACATTGCCTCTCCTAGACTCAGAAACTGCTGAAATTAATTCAAAATGACTGGTCCTAAGCTTGCTCACCCCACCTACTCCTTTCCAGAGAAAACACAACCTCCTTTCACCTCCTAATAACCTGGGAGCTACACACACACACACACACACACACACACACACACACACACACACATCGTATGTGCCCCTGTTCCTGGTAATTGTGATTGTAAACTGTCTTTTCAGCTATAGTATCCTGGACTCTTGTCCTCATTCAGATGGTCTAAAGCAATGTGGGATAGCATTCCAATTCAGAGGATTCCCAGCCTCTGCTGAGATGGGCTCAGAAACTGCAGTGAGAAACAGGGATACAGAAGACCTTGGACATTTCCCTATCTTAATCTCCACTTTGTTCTTTCCCACCTGCTGAGTAGAGAGAGGGAGGAGACCAAAGATACAAGAAATCCTATAGCTTCTCATTGGTGGCCTCTGGGTATCGTCACTCACATGACCTAAATAGAATCATACCAGCCTCCATCAATACAGAAACATCAAGCACCCAAACCCTCATCCCAAGCCCCAGCCCCACCCCAGTGAGTACTGGGAAGTCCTCTCTCAGGTCTTTTATCTCCTGTATGTGGCAGGAAGTGCAGATGAGGAAAGAGGCAAGATACAAGAGTAGAAAAGTTATCCTTGCTCTGTGGGTGGGCTCTAAAAACATGGTCTCTCTTTGCCTATGAGTGGAGGAAGGCTGGTCACTGTGTGTGTGAGAGGCCTTTTGGTTGTGTTTGTCTTTGTTTTTCTGGTTAAGGGCTATAAAAATGAGAAGATAGAAGACAATTTTCTTCTTTTATTTTTATTTTATTATTTAATTTTATTTGATTGTTAGAACCTTACTTTGTAGTCTAGGCTGGCTTTTGATTCTACCTGCCTTAGTCTCCTGGGGTCCGGACTCCAGGCATGTGCTGCCACACTGACCTGAGAGCAGCGTTTCCATGTTAGGCCGCGATCTTTCTGAAAATACTTCCGTGTTCTTTCACAGCTGCATTTTTCTGATACTTTCTTGGAGGCAAGTGTGCTCTTGTTAGTAGTGCTCTCATTATCCCTTTAAGAGGTGAAGGGAACCTAAAAGACTAGGTAGGAGTCACAGATAGATTTATTGTCTTAAAGAGAAGGGAGCACAGGGGCAGGGATGAACGAAGAGAGATGGGGAAGATGGAGAGCCAGGGAGCACTGAGGAGGACGAAGAGCCAGACGGCACTGAGCAGGCCAGGCAGCGTTTCCCCTACTCAACCTACAGAATCCTTTCCCAGGATCACAGGAGCCATCTCCATCAGGAATTTATTGCTCTCAGACAAGCTTTCTGAGGAAAAGAAGGCATCTAAGGGCAGCATAAAAGGTTATTGATTATCATTGGTCCATTTCGTGCTAGGTACTTAGATAAGAGGGAGAGAGAAAAACATAAATAATCTCCAAATTTACTTCTGCAGAAAGAAATGGACCAAATACCAATATGGCACCTTCCCAACACAGACCAGTCCTTGAACTCATTAAAATTCTAAACGGTGATCTGAGCATGTCCTGAAGGGAACTGCCCAGAGTCTCACTAATGGATCTGCCTAGGCTCTTTTTCCAACTCCAGCAGAGAAGGAAAAAAAAAAGAATCACCAGAATCACTTAGGCTTGTGAACCTAATTCTTCGGGCCACCCACAGCAGGTCTGGGCCAGACCAATGATGTACATTTCTAACAAGTCTCCAGGTGTGCGAGTGCTCCCAGGAGGCTGCTGTACAGTTTCTCACAGTTCTCGAGTCTGAGAAGTCCAAGAGCAAGATCTGATCCTGCACAGCTTGAGCGGACTTCATCCTGACTGGCGCTGCTCTCCCGGGACTAGTTCCCATCTCCTGCATAATTGTGAAGGAAGGAGAGGGAAGGAGGAGAGCTGTACATTAGTCAAGCGGTTCCAATATTCCTTAGGCAGCCCTCTGGGGCAGTTGAAATAGTCCCATTTTGGACATGAGGGAATCGAATTTAGAAAAGCTGTTACCTACCAAAAATTGAGCAGCACACACACGATAAAACTGAGGTCTGGCCAGTCATGTGGTACATGCCTTTAATCTCAGTACTCAGGGGGCAGATGCAGGTAGATCTTTGTGAGCTGAAGGCCAGACAGGTTTACCTAGTGAGTTACAGGACAGCCAGGGCTATGTAGAGAGACCCTGTTTCAATACAAATAACTAAAACCTGAAGGGTGCCCCCATGAAAGGAGTCCAGGGTGGAGAGTTAGTCCTTCAACAGATACAGAAACTTGGACCAGAGCATCCCAGAGGGTCCATGAAGCAGAGAGGTACATTCCTGGAGTGGCTATCAAACTGGGTCTGACACTTACTGACATACCCTTCCCAGGATGCACCATCAATATTTTATTTCCTTTCTTCATGATCTTGGGAGGGATGTTTGTAAAAGGCAATCTATAGGTATGGTCTGCAGAGAAAGCAATATGAGTTTAGGTAAAGCCTGGACATATACAAATCTCCCTCCTCTTGTGAGGCTCTCCTTATGGAGGAGGCTGTTAGAAAGTCTAAGCATGGACAAAGGCAAGGCCATTGTATTACGCATAGCAGACATACATCCCCAATTCTCTTTTGGATAAAATGAATGACAGCTATATTACTAAGTACAACCCCAGCCATTCTTTTCTCCCTGATTGTGGATATCTCTTGAGGTGCACCATTATGGAATCATCTCAGCTTTCCAGCAATATCCAATCTACAGCCTCTTTAACATTCTCAAAGCATTCAAGCAAATGCCAAATCCGTTCTGCCAAACACCTATCCACTGAGTTCCACCACGGTTCCCCAATGGCCTGTGTCCTCCATCACTGAAACAGATGTATCCCAACTTGCTCAACAAGAGAGTGATTCTGGTTGTCTGAACTGAGAACACTGGTAGAGCTATTCTGTCAGCTCTATTTGACGGGTAGGGAACACCCACTGCCTTTTGGAGAAACATCTAGGGAGGGGGGTCTCTGCACAACCACTTCTTCCATCTGCCAACACAGTCTGAAGCCAAGAACATACAGGGCACTATTGATGCTGGCTTTGGGTTTGGAGCAATGAAGCCAGGTCTTACAATAATTAGGTGAAAAACTCACTGTATGCCAATTCAACAAAGAAAGGAGAGGACACCAGTAGCCCCTGTATTGAGCTATCAAGATCGACTCTTCACCAGTCAGTCTACAGATGTATCTAGAACATATAACCTTCATCTTGAGGTGAATAATTTAGTCATCAGAGTGCACTGAGCAGCCTAGGGGCTCAGGATGGATTGAAGGACTGTATGGCTATCCAAGAAACCCTCTGCTTTCCAGAGAAAGCTGGTCAGCACCTTGCTGTCATTGGCAGAAGTGGCTTGGGCTTCTGACCCAAGGCAGCCCATCTCTAGGCTGGCTGCCAGTGTCTCTGCAGATCAGGAGTGACAGGGTGTGATGGATCTATTCTGGTTCTTTCTTAGGGCATTTGGCAGCAAAATAGATGGGAGGCAGTATGAGCATATTTGTTTCCTGTGGCTGTTGTAATGAACTACCACAAGCTGAGTGAACAGGAGAAATTTATTGTCTTGCAGTTGTAGAAGATAGAAATTGGAGGTAGAGCTATTAATATTAAGCAGTTTATTGTTACTATAATGAAACACCTGTGTAGTCTACTTCATGGTGGAAAGACTTTCACTCAACTCACAAGTCTAGAGACTAGAAATCCAAGCAGCATGACCCAGGCTCTGACAAGGGATTTCTATCTGTCTGTCTGTCTGTCTGTCTGTCTGTCTGTCTATCTACCTATCTCTATCTCCCCCTCTCCCTCTCTCTCTCCTTACCCCCCTCTCACACACACACACATGCACATGCATATGCACATTTTGCACATTTATATCACATCATAGCATAGAGTTATACATCTCTACAACTCTCCCTCTCTTTATAAAATCACCAGGGAGTAGAATAATCCAGAACCAGAAAGACAAACATCACATGTTCTTACTCATATGTGGATCCCAGCATAGAACCTCTGATTTGTATGTTTATTTGAAGTACTTATAGAATCCAGAAAACTCAAAGGGAATCATGTATGGGAAGAAGAACAACATCTTAGGGGAGGGGGAGATATTAGCACAGAGATGATATGAAAGGAATAGGGAAATGATGGGAGAGAGGTTTAAGGGGAAAGAGATGAGAGATGAAAGGAGGAGGAGGAGGTACAGATAACTAGTACTAGGGATATTTGAAAAGCTTATGTAGAAACCTATCATTTTAGAAACTCCTTGAATGTGCACATACCTTTTTTCATATAAAAGAGCTTAATTGCAGTTGCCCTATATAGGGGAATATGCTCATTCCAGAAGCCCCAAGTGGCCAATTGAAAGCCCATTTCCAGGTGTGGAATACCTCAGCTCTAGGTTTTGGTCAGTGGCATCCTGGGACCACTGTCTTAGTCAGGGTTTCGATTCCTGCACAAACATCATGACCAAGAAGCAAGTTGGGGAGGAAAGGGTTTATTGAGCTTACACTTCCACACTGCTGTTGATTACCAGAGGAAGTCAGGACTGGAACTCAAGCAGGTCAGGAAACAGGAGCTGACACAGAGGCCATGGAGGGATGTTCCTTACTGGCTTGCTTTTTCCTGGCTTGCTCAGCCTGCTCTCTTATAGAACCCAAGACTTCCAGCCCAGGGATAGCACCACCCACAAGGAGCCCTACCTCCTTGATCACTAATTGAGAAAATGCTCCACAGCTGGATCTCATGGAGGCACTTCCCCAACTGAAACTCCCTTCTCTGCGATAACTCCAGTAAAACCAGCCAGTACAGACCACCCTTCCCAAAAAGAGCCCAATAAGTTCTGTTGCCATTTCTCTGTTTGCCCACAATAACTTAATGAGACCTTACTGCTGACTGAGCCACACACATGTGTCACAGGACATGGAGAAATCAAGCTGGTACTAACCAGAAAGCTTCCTCCCTGATGGCTAACTTTCATAGTAACTGTAAGGTGCTATTCAGGGAGAAGGGTGGGGGGGGTACATATGATCAAATTATATTGTGTGGAATTCTCAAAGAATTAATGACATTATTTTAAAAGAAAACAGAGTACCAAGGTTCAATCAGGGAGGCTACCTCCTAATAATATAATATAACCTAGTCACTTACCTCAAAGCTCAGTCAAAAGACATTCCCACCCTTTTAACACCATTAACTTAAGATTGTGTGGGAATTAAACTCCTTTTTGGATTGAAAGCCAGACAAGGCCTACTCAAATGATAGCAGCATTTAAAACGGTTTCCCTCTGAGGGATCTCAGAGAAGGATCTATTCCAGTCTTCTCTCCATTTATCAGGATATGACATTTCCCCTATCTCAGAGTCTAAATTTCCCATTTTTATAAATTTACCAGTCACGTTGGATCATGGTCTGCCCCTGTGCAAAGACCCCATGTCCAAAGGAGGTTATACTCTCATGTCGTCTGGAGGTAGGATTTCAACATATGACTTTAGGAAGGGAAGAAATACCTTGTTCAACCTGTCACAGTGAAAGAACATCAGAAGCCAAAAGGACATTCAAAACATCATCTTAGAAAATCCCATTAAAACCTCATGTGCCCATGAGACCCCTAGTGACCTATGAAGAGCACTTGCTCTGAGCAAGTTTGAGATGGGTCTTAAAGTCTAATTCCAAGGCCAATGGGTTTAGATTCTGATGCATCTGGAACAGAAAATATAGAGCTCTGAGACAGAAGGCATGCCTTAGCGTACATGGGTCCCTGAGGAGGACTAGCATACAGGAGGACTGAATGGCTCCCTCAGATTCTTAAGGCAAGTATTGTGAATCTTAACTGTCTTTTGGAACTAGAAAACTCTTGTCGTCTTCTCACTTCCTAGAGATCTGGCTGGCTGGTCTGTAGTTGACATCCATATTTATTAAAAAGCTCCCCAGATAACTATCCTTGTTTTCAGGGATTCCCCTTCATATCCCACAGCTTTATACTCTATCAACTATACAGGTTAACAAGTGACTTTTAATTGTATGGATTTTTAACATCAGTTTTAAGGGTGGGAAAGTCTCTTTGGACCCACAAGCTTTTTGTTCTTCAAATAAAAATGGTATGAGGTCATTCCATGATCTATAAGAGTGTCATTGCCAAATAGTTTGGAGTTGAGGCAAGGACTAGAGTGCCATATCCCTTACAAGGGTAGAGAGATGTCCTCAGTATCCAGGAAAGCACTGAGCAATATTTAAGGCAAGAGCATCTCCCACCCAATGTACACAGGCCTGAGATAGCCAAAGGGCAGGAAGTAGTTTCTAGATTGTTGATGGTGCTTTAACAAAAGGACAGTGGCTACATAGGAAGGGCCTTCTGCCAATAGTTCTGGAGGAGGGTGACCCAATAAGCCACTCCCAAGAGCAGGTGCTTGCAAACCTTCAGATGTGCTGGGAATTCACCAGAGAAGGCTTATTGTGTTAGCAGCAAAGGAATGAGATAAAATAGGAGACCAGATTTTTTTTTGAATAGAGGTATAAAGAAGAGAGTCTTTGTTTAAATCTCATAAACTTGGTATGGTGACCTATACCTGTAATCTCAGCATTCAGGGAACAGAAACAGGAGGGCTGTGCATTCAAAGCAGACCTGAGCTACACAATAAGATCCAAAAAAAAAAAAAAACCAAAACAGCAATAACAACAGAGTGTTACAGTCTGAGAGAACACACCACAGTGTACCCTCTGAAGAATGCTAACTTCTGTTTGTCTTAGTAGATGATATTTGAAAAAAGTCTCTCAAAGTTTGTGTAGTAGAAATGCAGTCCCTACCCCAACAAGGCTGAAAAGGCTGTGGCCTAATGAGAGGTGATGGAGTCCTGAGGGAAGGACTGAGGAGACCATTATTGCAGGAATTAACTAGCTCTCTCCACGTTGGCTTCTTAGGAATAAAAGCCCCCTCTGGCCCTTTCAGCCTTCAAATGCAAGTTCTTCCATCTTCCAACCTTTCTCCAAGTAGGACAGACTTGATACCAGCTGGAGGAGGAGGAAGAGAAGGAGCAGGAGGACGAGGAGGAGGAGGAGGAGGAGGAGGAAGAGGAGGAAGAGGAGGTATTCTTGAGACTATCCCAGTGCCCAGCCCAGTGGTTGCACTCCAGGCAGTACAGGAAGCTCTTAGTGAGTGAGGACCAGGTCTTGGAGGTCAAGTTTTTTACCACAGGGTGTACACTCTTGATCTGCCCCCTTGGGTATCCCAGTGCCGTGTGCACAGGGTGACAGCTGTTCTTTCCTTGAACAGGCTCCAGTAATTCCATCTTGCAGATTGTGCTTTATAACAGAAGGATGCGAAGGAAGGGTAAGAGTGGTGGCTATGGGAGCCAGGAGGAACAGCCATCTTTGACTCTGACCTTGACTCTTCTCCCTTGGAGACAGTCTAAGTTCCAGCAGTGTATCCACCTACTTCCTTCGCCACCACTGGGCTCAGAGCTCCAAGCTGCCTTTGCAGAGCTGAGTCTTCCCGAGAAGCTTGAAGTCTCCTTGTCACACCTCCTCTGTCTCACACATTTTAGCTGCATCCCACATAGCACTGCCCCCTAGGCATCCAGCTTTGCCCTCAGATGACCCTGGAAATTGTTGCTTCCTAGCTGGGGAAAGTACATCATACGTTTATCCCAGGCAGGCATCCCCAGGCCAGGCCTGCATACCCCACATAGATTTCAAGAGCACAGCTGATGTGTGGACAGTGTTTGGTAACTAGATCTTGGTACAGCTCAGCTGCCTAAGTTGAAATCTATTCATAATAATCAGCTAGCTCGTATCGAGTATTCACAGGGAGTCTGGTCTCCGCTAGCTCCCACCACAGGAGGCACAAAAGACATGTGAGGTGATTTCCAGACTGGAGCACAGTTTCTTCCTTACCTGAGGTAAATAAGGACAACACGCAGGTATCCATCATACAACAATCTGCATGCTGGAATTACAACAGAAAAGGAGCAGGAAATAATGAGGAACAATGCTAGATAGAGAAGACAGGCTGGAGCTTGGGCAAATGGGTAAAAGAAAGGGGACAGAGATGGGTTGCATCACTGGCAAAGTTACCATTGGACCAAAAGTACTAAAAATGCAAACAAGCATGCTGTCTAACTAGACCATAAGGAGCTTGGCCAGCTCACAGACAGAGTATCCTAGGGCTGGGCAACAGAGTCACTGACTTGATTGGACCTAGCTGATAGGGAACTTGGAAGATGTTGATGTATAGAGCTTTCTGCTGGAGCCTCAGTGATCAACTTACTCAGCAAACCAGGGCAGATGCTTCAGGGGCAGCAGCCAGAGATCATGGCATGCACAGAGTCATAGCAATTTGGGGTGTTAAGGCAAGACCAGAATGAAGAAAGAATGGCTCCTGTGAGAATTGGCAGGATTTGGTGAACTAAGGCTGGTAACGAGATGCAGCTCACTGTAGAACACATTTAACTTAGTGGAGGAGAAAGCTACTGGAGACAACCCTTCAGCCCAGGCAGAAGAACTCTGCAGACTTTCTTCTGCCTGAGAGGCAGAGAAATCAAAGGAGTAGAGGGTGTGACTCCTCCTCTGGCTGGTTCAAGGCCTGCCTCCACATCCCTGTGAGCAGCCAAGCAGCTCAGTTTGTATTTGTTCTGTGACACAGAGGTGGTGAGAATAGATCCTAAAGTTGATTTGAAAAGTAGCTGAAAGCTTAGAGCCCTTTGTGGGAACACAAACACAACCGTAACCCTCCATTAGCATTCCTCCTGTGTAGTGCCCTTTGTGTGTGAGTAAAGAGGTGCTGGGCAGACATCAGAAACTGCTAATAGAAGGAAGAAGAATGACTCTGCAATCCCAACACTTTTAAACAGAATTTTCTCAATCGAGTTTTGAACCTTCTGTATCTGTCTATTCTGTTGGGCATGAAACCCAAGACCTCATGCATGCTAAGCATATGCTTTCTCATTGAGCTACATCCCCAGACTTTTATCACGTTGTGAACCAAAGTCTCGCTATGTTGCTCACACCAGCCTCAAACTCTTGTACTCAGATGCTATTCCTGCCTTGTCCTCTTCAATAGCTGGGCTTACAGGCCCCGTTACGATTTGAGTCTTCAATGTCACCTAAAGGTTCCTGTGCTAAAGGCATGTTAGTGGGTTGACAGAACCTTTAAAAGGCCGGGTTTAGTGAGAGAAAGTTGGGCTACCAAGGCATGTCTTTGAAGGGATATTGGGAACCTAGCCCCTCCCTCTTTCTTTGGCTTCCTGAATGTGCTCCTGCAATGCTCTCTGCAATGATGATCTGCCTTGCCACATCCCCCAAGCCAGCGGAGCCAAGCAGCCATAAATGGACACCCCTGAACCTGTGAACCAAAATAAACCTCCTTTTTTTTTAAGCTGATGATCTCACATATTCTGTTATAGTTTCAGGAAGCTAAGAAAGGGGCATACCACTGTGCCCGCCTTTCCACGTGCATTTCAATAAACCCTTTTTGTGTGTTGTGTCTGAACAGTTTTAATTCTCCCTTTTGTAGATAAGCATAGTTAGCTGCAGCTTGTACACACCTACACACATATTCTCTCTGTGCCTCTTTTCTCTCTCCTCCACTCCCTCCTCTGCTTCCCTTCCCTTTGTCCTTGCTTGTAGCACATGGTCTATGTGCTATGTTACAACCAGCATTTCCAGGGACTTGTGTTATGACTCTGCTGCTCATTTGCATCGAGCTAGATAAGCATCTGAATTAATGTGTGAGGCTTAAGTCAGGATGGAGGACAGCCCATCAGCCACACTATATTTATATGAACTTATATTTCCAGCAATGGTGACAATAAAAAACAATATCAAAAGCAAGCCCAGACTTGAAATGCTTTGAGTATATTGTAATACATTAATTCCACGGAGGCTTCCCGAGGCCGCTTCATCAGGCATTCGGAAATCATTTATCTCAAATGGGGCTCTGTAATGTATGAGGGCATTAGGAGCAGCAGTCAATTATGCTGGCTTCATGTTTTACATTAAAAAATAGGAAGCATCATAATTCCTGTTGGGGGTGAGGGCATTTTTTCTAATCCCATAATTAGCTCTCTAGGCATCCAAAAAGAACGTTTCATCCCAGTCTTTGGAATAGCCACCTCTTTTTAAAGCTGGATAATGTATGCGTTGGCAGACACAAAGACCAAAATAGATCAAGTGGTGCCTGCTCTGGCACCTTTAGGTGATGAAGCATGGGAGAAAGGAACAAAAACGAGGATGGCATTTATGGCATTGAAAACTTGTCGGCATACCCCACCCAACACACACACACACACACACACACACACAGACTGATAAGTCATTTTCTCCTCCCCCTGCGTAACCCAAACTATGTGAGGGATTCTGTACCAGGCTTTGGCAGCACAGAGAATAGTCATAGGTTCTCCCCATCCTCAAGGACTTCATTGTCTCTTGAAAGGGGCAACACAATCATGTAATTCTGATGCAATGGCAGATACAGATTTCAGAAAGGACAAGGTGCTCCTAGGGTATGCCCACATAAGATGATGCAAGACAGGAGTGTCCACCAGTAATCCTTCACCAGCTGTGAGCTTGCCTCAGGTTTTGTCTTGTCTGAGATGAAACATGGAGGTCTCTGCTTCTTTGTGATTCAAGCTGGTTACACACTGGCTGGTAATGCTTTCTTAGCCAACCATTTGTGTGCGCCTGAGGACACTTGTTCATTCATCAAACATCCCCTCAGTGTAAGGCACAGTATTACACAAATTCCCACAATGAGCAAGACTGATAGCATAGTAGTTTGGGGTCTAGTTATATAATAGTGCTATGGCATTTAGAGTTATGATTCCAAATTCTTACACAGCAAATATGCATTCTAGATGGAAATGGAAAAACAAGAGTGTAACAATTGACTACCAGAGTTCTGAGAGTCTGGACTATGAATCACCTGGGATGTAGCTTGTTTTCTATTGCTGTGAGAAAACACTGACAAAATTCAACTAGGGAAAAGAAGTTTGTTTCACTTTACAACTTGTGGCCACACAGTCCATCATTGAGGGAAGTTGGGACAGGAAGTTAAGCATGAACATGGAATCAAGAACTGGAGCAGACATCACAAAAGAACACTACTTACTGACTAGCTCTCTGTGACTTGCTCAGCCCGATTCATTATATACAGCCCAGGACCACCTGCCCAGCGATCAAATGGACAGCTGCTCCTGGTACTAAAAGCCAAGAGGTTCGTGGGACATGAAAGGTAAGAACAGAAAAGAAGTACACCCATAGGCCAGCATGGCATCAGTTCACCCCACAGATGTCACTGAGCCTGTGATAGGGACCTTGCCGAGCTCTGAGGCATGTCCTTGGTATGGCAGAAATGAGTCTTTTTCTGAATGGTCCTTTGGTCTACTCCAAGATGAAATCTAAGCTCTCCAATATGGAGTGTCTGGCCCACAATGGTATCAGGACTTAGCAAATGTGGTGGCATCTTGCTCTGCATATGCTCAACACCTAGGCAGTCTCTCTCCTGTGGGTTGCTGGATACATGTATGACCAGCACTGTGGCTATAACAGAATATGTGAGACTAGATAATGTATGAACTTATTTCAACTCACTGTTCTGGAAGTCCATGAGCATGGCTTCTGACATGAGCCTTATGCTGCCATTAGTTGTGGTAGAATGTGAAAGAGCGAGGGAGCAAGCAGACTCAGAAAAGAGGACAGGCAAGACAGAGACATGGACATGTAACCACTCTTCTGGGAGGGAGAACCCATTGACAGGAGTTGGTGTGAATCTACTCGTGAGGGCTCTGTTCCAGGACCCACACTCTTGCCACTAGGTCCCGCTGACCTCCAGTACTGATATTAACAAATTAAGCTTCAATATTATGTTTGATAGAGGCAAACAATTCAAGGCACAGAATCTATTTTTTAAAATTCTTAACAATCAGACAAAGGTTGTATATAATTGACTCCATAAAGACTATGAAAGGTGAGGCTCCATGGTACCCTATTTGCCCTCCAAATGGAAGGCCCTGATTCTGCCTCCAGCATCACTGAAAACAAACAAACAAATAAAATGGTAGCAGGCTAGAATGGTAATAAAGGCTGCAGGCAACATGTTTGTACTCTAAGGAGTCCCTAATACTGTGGAGACACAAGTTGGAGCACAATGGTATCCAGCTGGCAATGACAGTACATGTACACACGGTTGGAAGAAGGCCACACTATCTGCCAGGATCTCTCTAAGAGATATTTCACCGAAACCACTCTTGTGAAAATAAGTGTGGGTAGAGCTGGGGAAACAACCAGAGGGTATGGTATAATAAAAAGTACTTCCCAGTTCCAGATGCAGAGTTCCTAATGCCTTTGGAATTTCCTAGTTAATGAGAAAAGCATGTTATTCACAGCAAGTCCTCATACCACACTTGAGTTTATGCCAATGAACTGAGTGTTGGTGATCCCGTTGGTAACCTCAGGATGGGGCTAGCAGCTGTAATAGCCCACACATGATGAAGGAACTTTAGCACCCCCATTCCCAACTACCAGGGATATGCCAGAGGCCAACAATTCAATTTAAAAAAAAAATCTGAAAATGAGGCTCAGCGGAGTTTTCTGGTTGGGTGAACATGTTGATGCCTAGGAAGTGATGTGCCCTGACCCCCATGGGAACAGTGGAACTGTAACTTGGGAGGAGATCTCACCTCCTGCAGCTCTTTATTTAGTAGGTCCCAGGTTGTGTGTCTCCTACTAAAAATGAACTTGTAAGCTTAGAGCATTCCTCATTCCTTTGAGTCATTCTAATGATTTGTAGATCCAGCATGGGGGCCATGGGAACTCATGTCTGTGTGAATCACAGAAGAATGGGTTTGATAGGGAAAGAGCAGGTTACCATGATGCATCTGCCCTTCTATTCTCTTCCTATTTTCTGCCTGTATTTACTTACTTGCCTTTCCACATTCTACAATGACTTGGACAGCATAAGCCATGCTTGTAGGCTGAAGTCATTTACCTGGAGACTCTAGACTCATAACTGGCAAATGAAATGGAGACAACCTCGGGGGACAGTGTGACTTGCATTGTACAGTTCATCCTGCTTTTGAGTAGTGTTGGGAGTGAATGGAAGTGTAGTTAGTTTCTCAGAAGCAGAGAATTTGGGTGTAAGTACACAGGGACGTGTAAGGCCCGCAGAGTCTGACAGCAAGGAGAGTTGTTACCAGTTCCAGAGGTGGACGGACAAGGAGGAGAGACAAGGAGGAAAACTGTTACAACTAGGAGAATCAGAAATCTGAGGAGAACTAGCTTACATGGGCTCTCATCATGCATGGAACTAGAAGGAGCTGTGCTCCTTGGTAACAGGCAGAAGCGAAATGGTTGGCATCCCAGACTATTATAGAGAAAAGAAATGCCTCAGGCCTTCATAATCAATATGGCTGGATTTGGGATCAACTAGGAGACACAACTATGTGTATGTCTGTGAAGGTATTTCTAGTGAGTTTTAAAAAAGATTTATTTATATATTTCATGTATATTCATGCTTTGTCTATCTATACACTAGAAGAGGACATCTGATCCCATTAGAATGCTGGCAGTTAAACACAGAACCTCTGTAAAAGCAGTCACTGTCCTAAACCTCTGCATTTTGACTAACCAGGCAAAGCAGATCCTGAAACTGGGCACCAGAATTTATCTCTCTCTGCTTCATTCATGACTGTGACCAGCTGCCTTGCCCCTGATGTCAGGCCCTCTCTGTCATGATGTTCAATGGAAGTCAAAGCACACTACTGGCACTGTATGTTCCAATGGATATGCTAAAATGAACCTCTTCTCTCTTAATTTGCTCTTGTCAGGCATGTTGTCATGACAATGTGAAAAGTGAGGAGTACAGGGCTGGTCAACAGTTTGGGGACATGGTTGAACCACCAAAGTACCTAATGTTAAAAGCATATACTTTGTCAAAACAAGCCTTGAACCATCTATAAACAAAGTGGATGCATGACATGGATGCATGACATGTTTGTAAAATGTACACAACACACCGTGACCCGACTTCTGCTAATTCCGACAGTAATAAGACTATAAGGGATGCTAGATGGTAAGTAAGGGCTTTCAGACTAGGCAACAGAAAGGAAGGGAGGCATGTGAGTGAGGTAGCACACAGTAGGCACTCTGAAAATATTAGTCTCTACAGATGGGAGCATGTAAACCACACAGAGTCAGGAGCTTGGCTTAAGTGAGTGGGCCAGCAATGAGATGTGCTGTTCCCATAGAGTACCTATAGCCGCTGCCTGAGGGGAAAGGGGACAAGCTTCACTTTCAAGGGTGGGTCCATGAGGCAAACAGCCTACCTCAGAGGATACAGGGCCCCGAGACATTACCCTAGACCGTCATACAAATATTTAGTTCTATACAGAAATGTCTTCCACAAAAACTCAAAATATTTTCCAGAATTTTCTTTGATAAAAGGCTATGGACAATACATACACACAAAGTTCACACTTGACTTATGCAGCCAAAGGGGACCCTCACCAGAGCCTGAACAATGTTATTTGGAGGTCTGCCTTCAAATCTGTGATCTAAATAAGCCTCCTTTCTGAGAGAGAGAAAGAAAGAGATAGAGAGAGAGAAAGAGACAGAGACAGAGAGGCAGACAGAGACAGAGAGAGATTTTAAAATAATTCACTAAAAATGATGCTTGAGGAAATGATGATATTTCTAAAAGTGGTATACATGATGTGTTCTGGGTGTACCCTTTAGAGGTGATTTAGATAGATCAGAAAGTAGAAACTAAATAAACAACACAGAATAGTGGGTGGCCACAACCAATTGCAGCAGACAAGAGAGCCCAGCCCATCAGCTAGGAAGTGGGTATTATGTTCTGTTGTTTATCATACCACCGTGTTTGTTCCTGAGAAAATTTCAAGGACATTAGTGAGCCCCTCCCCCTATCAGAGACCCAAGACCTCAGAAGTGGATAGTGAACTTGAGAATCAGGAGAAGATTACGTACTCACATAGGAGAGACCAAGGATACGATACAGCTTGGGGTAGAATGTAAAGTCATGAGTTTAATGTGGAGGGTGGAGCTAATGGAATAAACTGCTGAGTTTAGAAGACTTCTTCAGGCCTTTGAACAACAGCAGCAGACGAAGACCATATCTATTTAGAGTCCTGGTTGTTCTAATAGGGACAATGTAGTTATGTGGACCCACAATATATTAATTCTTTTCTAATGGCTCCTATTATTGGCAAATTCCTGAGTTAGAGAGGGTATTTTTAAAGACTTTTAAAATCTTAATTCAAATTAAATATCTCTATTAACAGATGAAATTGGAAATAAAGCTAAAGCAGTACCAACAAAACAAGCTAAAGTCTGGGAGAATCTATTTATAAAACATGTAGCTATTACAGAAGGGGCATTAACAATATAAAAATATCACTGCAAATTATTCTTTTTTGAAAATAAACAATTGAGAACAACAACAACAACAACAACAAAAAGATGACTATCAGACAAAATGACCTTGGCCCCTTTCTAAGTGCTCTGCACTACTTAGAGGTCTCTAGACAGCCTGATGATCTCCCTCCCAGATTGCTCACAGTAAAGCCTGTAGCAGTTTCATCACATGGAACATTCTTGACCTTGAAGATCCTCAAGGCCTGCAAAATTAGTTTCTTTGTGAGCCTCAGATCACTCCTGCATGCTTCAATTCTAAACATGCCACATACAATTGCTCCTGAGGCCTCTACCATTCCTGCCCACTAAATCTAATATCTAGATAAATGTGGGCATCTCTGAATGTAATGCAAACACTGTCTGCTCTCCAATTGTTCTGCATCACATAGAGGTTAGGAGTCATCTGTGTATGCCTACTACTACGAAAGAAACTTATAGATGAATTTCTTTGGGGCTTTCAGTTTTGGAGAGTTAGAATCCATGACCATCACTGCAGGGAGCATGAGAGCAAGCAGACAGACATAACCCTGAGCAGTAGCTCAGAGCTCATATCTTAAGTCACAAGAGCAAAGCAGAGAGAGCTAACTGGGAATGGTGTGGACTTTTGGAACCTCAAATCCCACCCCCAGTGACATACCTCTATGAACAAAGCCATGCTCCCGAATCTGTCCAAACAGTTCCATTACCTGGGAACTAAGTATTCAAATATATGAGCCTATGAGGGTCATTCTCATTCAAACTTCCACAGTGGTATACACTGGCTTGTGTCAAAAATGCAAGATTACCATCAGTTACTAACTACACAATAACTGTTTGGTCCACTGATATTAGCCATGGGAGTATCATGCTATAACAGTACACAGTACATGGAATAAATTCAGTCCCGTCTTAAGACAGTGGTTAGACCATATCCACACTATGGTTTCTCCCTAGGAAACCGTTCTGATTGTGAATCACTTTCCCATGTGGAGATGTTGAAGTCCTTACCATCTTTTAAAGTTCTAAATTTGAAATAAATTGAATTGGTTTTGAAATTACGGGCCTTAAAAGAAGTACTATCCAAAACTGTATCATTCCTTAGTGAATATCTCCCTTTGAGGAACTCCTCATCTATTGAGTGTCCCTGGCCCTGTTGGAAGGCTTAATGGAAAGTTCAGAACACCTTAGACAAACATACATAATCTATATATCACTTCAAAGCTCTCAACACAAAATAGCAAATTAAAGTAGCAATTAAAGGCAATAAGAAAATTGTTTATCCTAGACCAAATATGAGTGACACATTCAAGTTACTCAAAATGGACATGTTCCAGTGTGAACTGCTAAGAGTTGCAGAACAAAAGAAAGCTGTGAACCAATAGATTTACCACAGTGCTCCGGCAACACAGAGAAACCTCCTCCATAGGTTTCAGAGCACATTCTTAGTTTTAGACTTGATAGAGCCTGGAGGTCTGCTGAGATTAATGATATACTCCCAAGAAGTTTACCTATTAATTAGGAAAATGTTAGAGTACATGTAAAAGTTAAAGCGTTGGCTGTTGAAAGGCCTAAGATAACCCACGATAATTTGGGCAATTTCATTGAAGAATGTGGAGAATGATGATAATAACCCTTTCACCACGTGTAGCCTGGCAAGCCTTCTGAGTTGCCAGAAACAGAGAGTCTTTCTGCCCCAGAGCCCATCCCTAGTGAAACCATTAACAAGCATTTACAGAAACCACCAACTTGGGCAACTGTGAATTACCGCTGAGTCATCGTGGCAGCCTGGGCTGTTTATTGTCTTATTTGTGTCAGATATTTGTGAAATGGCCCCCAAGGGACATAAATAAGCTCATCCAAGACTCTGAGTGCTGAAGTCACAAGTAGATTGAAAAGAACTAAAAAGTTTGAAAGGTTCAGTCAATCCAAGTAAAAGAGAGTTCTGGGAGGGGCTGGCCTTCACCTGTCGTTACAGACACCTACCTGTCAGTAGGAGTCAGAGGACAGAGAGAAAATTTGGATGAGTTACATTTTCGTTTTGAACTTTAATTTAAATGTTGCCTTAGTGTTCCAGATTTCTCCACTGCTACATATCAAGTTCAAGATTTTTCCTGTTTTTTACTTCTTTAACTGACAAGAGACAACAGAGACAAGACCCCCAGATGGTAAATAATCCTCCCCTCTCTTTCTCTTTCTCTTTCTCTTTCTCTTTCTCTTTCTCTTTCTC
>NW_022196913.1:38696293-38705039 GCF_008632895.1 Mastomys coucha | reverse complement strand
TCTCTCTCTCTCTCTCTCTCTGAGACAAGGACCAAATCTTAAGTCTGTTTGCCTGACAAATAGGTGTTCTTGTTTCTCTCTGAAGAGCCCACTGCCGCAGAGCTGCCTCAGAGCTGGCTTGCTCTCCTAACCTCTAAATCAGCACACATAAACATAACATCCTTCTCTTACCAGTTTCCTTCTCCAGAAGCCCCTGAGATCTTCTGTTTGCCTACCTAGTTGCTTATTCCTCCACTTCATTGTCTAATAAAAGTGTCTGAGAGTTCCCTTCCGGGACTGCTTTTAAACTATTTTATCTGTACGACTAAGAACTCTGTGTTCTTGGGCTAATACTTTAATAATGAAATCAACTTCGAAAAATTAAATTAAGCAAACATGGAAATAATAGCATCTGATTAACTGAATTACTTAGTAACTAACAAGAGGATCCCTTCGGCCCTTGGTAAGACGGCTGGCTTTGCCTCACTTTGCTTCCTTAGTTCCCCGTTAGCTGGGTCTTTCCCAACTGTGTGATCTTCAGTTGAGTCTTCAGGAAGCTTAATATCCTATGGAAAGACTTGGAGGAACCCATCTTCCTGTAGTTAGGTTATAAGCTTCCAGAGAGAAGCAGTTAGAGAACAGCTAGGTAATAACCCATTGATTGTTTCCATAATTTCATTATTTGTTATTATAATACAGAGAGTTCAGGTTTAGGGGACAACATGAAGGAGTTCCTCCTTGTGAGCCCAAGAGACTGGGTTCTACCAAGCTGATGTCTAATGAACACTTCAATTTAGCTCAAAGGATTCTATTTCTTAAAGAAAAATGAAGAACATACAGTAATAGCCTAGCAGCTCTCTTTAGCTTATCTTTTAAAAGTTAGACTTTCCCGCCCAAGAAGGGAGTTTCCTGTTGTCTTGGAAGCACCCCGTACTCCCCACAGTGTAAGGATCAAGGACCACCCTTAATTAGCTGGAGCCTTCTCTTATACTTTGAATAATCACACTTGTTTAACCAATGAGAGGACACTTCGACTAGAGGTGCCCAGAAGTGCAAATGGCTATTTGCCAAGCTACATGCAGGCTTTAATTAGTGTGCATTCACACATGGGTTAATGCAAATCAGCCTCCTTTTCATTATCCTAGAACTTCAATAGTGAGGCTGAATTCCAATGATTCCATGGATGGACACAAGGGATCAGGGTTGAAGAGGGAAATGAGAGACCAAGGAACAGAGCCCTAAATCAATGGTTGGACTGAGGAAGGAGATGCTCCTTAATTTCTTGACATGGCCTAAATGGGTGATGGGCAACTGAGGCAAATGACATCTCAGAGCCTTAGCTCAAATTTAACTAGCATGTACCAGGCCCGGGTTCCCTTGGTCCTTCCCCAGCACCACAAAGAAAGAAAGGAAAACATTAAGAGTTGTGATTGTGCGGAAACTTGCTGAATGGGGCTAAGAGTTAATCCCAAGAGAAACAGAGCTGTATTCACACATTTGCCCCTTTAAAGTCTGGAAGAGAAATTATTAAAACAGGGCCTTGAGTACTAGGGATGCTGCCTTTCAATTCCATTTTTCTAACCTTGCCATCTTAACCACTGTTAGAAAAGCAGCCTGTCAGAACAAAGGAAATATAAAACATACCTTCTCAGAGGAGGACCCGGGCAAAGAAGGACCTACATCCATCTGTGTGGTTATTCTCAGGAAATGACAATGTGAAGGACAGTGTTCTATAAGGAGAGGAGTATATTAAAGGAGAGACGAGGAAAACTCTTCTTCAAAGCCTGGGTCTTCTGCATATACCCACATGCCACTTCCAAGTAGCAAATGACTACCATCAAAGCTACTTCAAGAGCAACCAAAGAGCTAAGCAAGGAGGATCACCATGAGTCCCAGCTAGAATGTGAGAACTTCTCAAAAACACAAACAAAATAAGAACAACAACAGAAAAGAAACTTCTGTTTTATAATCACAATCATGGAGTATGTGAAAGCCCAAATTACATTTCTGTTTAATCGATGGCCTTGGTTGGCTTCAGTGAACTTTGTCACTTCCCTTAATTTTCCAAAATTGAGACTATTCTGAAGGACAAGTTGCTGGCTAAACACAATGTCAAGGAAAGAGGGGTAGGAAGGTTGAGCAGTTCCAATGCCAGTATCTTTCTCATTAACCCATGACTAGAAATTTTGAATAGGAGGCCAGGCTTGTTTGCTTAAAATATCCATGACCTTATATAAAACTCCCAACTAAGAGGAGGTGGGATGATCATTTTTAAACTAACTGAGTGAGAGAGTAGAGTTATATCTCAGTGGTAATCACCTACCATGCATGAAGCCCTGGATTCAATCTAAAAAGAAAAAATATGGAGAAAAGGATGAGTGAAGAATAAACCATAGAATAATCTACAGAACCCAGGCCAATACTCTCTGCAGTATACAATCCCTTATTAAATTCCTTGAAGAATGGTGTTGGGATGTCCAAGGCTCTATCCTGGCTGCTTTGCTGCCTCCTGGTCCCCAAGGATGGTTGATCCCCAAGGGCTACAAATGAAGCATTGAATGAATGAAGGTAAAGGACAGAGGTGGTTCATCTGGATCTCTAGCGAATTCTCTTCCCAACAGTGGGAGTTCCTAAGCATTCCTCAGAGTCAAAGCAGACAGGAGGATTTAGGATTTTAGTCTCCATGACCTCTGCACCAGGAAAATAAATCTCAAACTAACCCAAAGGGAAAACAGGCAGGTTATCGGGAACTTTCACTGTGGAGAGCTCTATCTGGTTCCCCAAATAAGAATTAATGCTAAAATCTTCATGGCTAGGTACATTATTGTTGAAAAGTGTAAAGACATACATGTAATGGTCTCCAGAGACATGTGATTGACAGCCTGGAGAGCAGAAGTAGACATTGATCCTAGAGAAGAACAATTGGGGTTTCCGCAGGGTCACCTAGTGTTGGAGTAGTATTAGCTGGTATCCCCATCACTGTGACAAACTACCTGACAGAAACAATTTAAAGGGAAGGAGAGGTTAACTTAGGCTCATGGTCACTTGGCTGTGTTTCCAGGCATCAGCTTAGACAAAACATCACAGTAGAAAGCATGATGGAGGAAAGCCAATTGTCCCATGGCAGCCAGGAAAGAGAGGGGAGGGGAAGGAGATGGAGAGGGAAAGGAAGACCAGTGGGGCTCTGTACAAAATGTCCCATCCATGCCCCCTTACAAGTCATGTCTTCCAACTCCTTAGTTTTCATCGCCTCCTAGTCACTGCAGCCAAATATTCACCCATTGATAAGAGAATTCTCTTGACCCACTCACTTCCCCAAAACCCTGGCAGCTGGCCACCAAGCCTTAAAACGTGAGCCCTCAGGAGAGGTTTCAAACTCAAACCATAGCAGACAGAGGGGAAGGAAGCCAGTTTCAGAGCAAATAGACAGGCCAGGGAAGCCTGGTAGGTCCACATTTCTACAGAGACAAGGGGCAGGATAGTCTATAGATGATCTATTTGCTTGTCAGATCTAGACAAGGGTCCTCTGCCCAGTTCTTGTCTGCTATGACAGGTGGCAAAGGATACTGTGTGAGAATCCCGAGTGTTGGTTTGAGACAGATCTGCATTTCTGCTTTGAATCTGTCTCTGAAGCTATATGGGCTTGCTATTATCTATTCTTTCTTGGTTTTTTGTTTTGTTTTGTTTTGTTTTTGTGTTCTTCTTATTATAAACTTAACTGTAGATCCAGCTAGACTTGGAGGAGAATAAGGGAAATAAGGAACCTAAAGTAAGATTAAGGAACCTGGAGTAAGATTACAAAGATGATAAAGTATTTTGATAGACAAGGTAGAGGGGGTTACCTCCTGAGTCCAGAAGGCTTTTACTGGTGGTGAAGGTGCATACAAGTTACAAATGTCAGTGCTGTCCACCGTGGGCAATGGTGACTTTCTTGCTTGTCTTACCATCTCTAGACCCAGAGCACTCCATGATTTCCACCATGCTTAAGCCTTCTTTTCACCTTCCTAAAAGCTACATCCTTGCCATCTAACTACTGAGTCTTGTCAGAAAGAGGAAATCCTAGGAACTGTTTGCATTTGGTCTAGAATTTTTTTACAGACAAGATGCCAGGACCTTCACATTTCAAGATGAGGTTCTCATTCTCAGATGTCTCTTGTAATGGTGTGAGAAGACACCACCCTAACACTCGAAGCCTGGAGTTCTGTGAAAGAAGAAACCCTTGCTTGACATCAAGTCCTCTCTCTCCATTGCGCAGAGCAGAAAGCGTTCCATCATCTCTGGAACTGTGTCTACAGTCAGCCCAAAGGCTCGTGGTTGACCACATGCTGGGGTTGACTATGGTAGCCGATGCAGCTACAGGGCTTCTGCAAAGCCTTTACTGTTCTTAAGAGCTGGTGCTCTTGCTCCACAGCAGAGCTTAGTGCTCCCTTTATGACTGAATAGGGGACTTTAAGTGAGGCAGTCTCCATGGAAAGGTGGTCAACTACTCAAACAGTTGTAGCCACGTACATTATTAAGATTATTCAGCTGGGGAAAAGTTGATAAATAGCTATGAGTTAGAGTGGAACAGAGATCAGAAGTTCTGGAGTGCTATTGTTACACAGTAGGCTAATTGTAGATACCATTTTAAGAAGCTAGAAGGATTTTACGGTGATATAATGACATAATAAATGTTTGATGAGATGGATATGTGTAAGAGGTTTAAACATTCCATAATGGTTGTGTGTGTGTGTATGTGTATTCTCAAGTGTTACATGGTATATCATAAATATTTATCACTTTTTTTTTTGTTTTTATGTGTCAGTTAAGAAATAAATTTAACTGTCAGGCTTAATGACACAGCCTGTAATCCTAGCTACTGGGAAGACAAAGGTTGGAAGATAAATTTAAGACTTGCTTGGGGAGCAGTGTGAATTCAGGACCAGCCCAGGCAATTTAGTGAATGAAACTTTGTCTCAAAAAGTAACGAACTGCTAGGGAATTTCACTCAGTATACAGAAATCAGCTAGCATCCCTGAGACTGTGGATTTAGAATGGTCTTAGTGGCCCAAGCCTTTAATCCTAATGCTTGGAGGCAGAGGCCAGCCTGATCTACATAGTGAGTTCCAGGGCAGCCAGAGCTGCATAATTAGATCTTGTTTCAAGGGGGAAAAAGACTGGATTTAGTTACCATTTTAAATTAATTAGCCTAAAAATTTGGGTATGTGTATGTGTACATGCATGTGTCTATGAGTTCAAATATATATAAGCATGTTAAATTACTGTATATTTTATGTGTATGGTTTTACCTACATGTATAGGTGTATACTGTGTGTGTATGTGTATAAGACAGAGAGGGAGAGAGGGGGGGGAGAGAGAGAGAGAGAGAGAGAGAGAAAGAGAGAGAGATGCCTGCAGGCCAAAAGAAGGCATTGGATCCCCTAGAACTGGAATACAGATGTTGTGTCTCACTATGTGGGTGCCAGGAATCAAATCCATGACATATAGGAAGAACAGCAAGTGCTCTAAAACACCGAGCCACCTCTTCATCACACTCATTCATTTTTTTAAAAAACCTACTGGAAGATGCGCATAGGTTAAAAAAAGATTACTAAGGCAAGTTATCTCATTGCACATCCATAATCTTAGCACTTAGGGGGTCTCTGGTTCAAGATCAGCCTGGCCTACATAGCAAGACTCTCAAAACAAATCAAACAACTGCAAAGACTGGTTCTATCACAGATATGAAGTAATGTATCTTCACCAAGATGAAGCAAGAAAGGCAAGTTGGGACTAGGAACCATAATTCAGTCCTTCAGCATGGTTGGCTCACTGGGGCCAGGAAGCAGGTTGCTCCATGGAGTAGTTCCGTTGGGGAGTTCACTCTCTTTTACTAGTTGTTAGAGATACTTTCTACCACTAAATTGTACCCCACCTCCAGCCTTCCACTCTTGATGCCAGGAGGATCTGATCTCCTTCTGGGGCAGAAAAACATAGTGGTCTGGACCAGCAAACCTTTGCTACCAGAGAGTCTGACCTTACACAGCAAGCTCAAGCTCTCTGCCTAACTGAACTGTAGAATTATTTAGCAGAGCTAATGGAATGAAATGTCCTCTGGGGATTCTGTCCTCTTCACTATGTGACTGTTGTTAGAATCTGACCCTAGGTTTGTAGTGATGAAGAACCAGATATGATCAATACAGATACTTTAAACACTTCTGATAATGACTCAATATTAAGGAATATTTATATATCATCTGACTATCCCCAGTTCTAAACACTGAACCCCAAACTTTGTAAGCACCAACACAATGCCACAATGTTATAGTGTTTTCCACATAAAATTAGTTAAAATATTACAACCGGGCTACAAAGTAAACATAAAACAACTTATTTTTAATTAACACTTATTAATATATTTAGTGTATGTATGTGTGTACTTGTGTAATGTGCTTGTGCTACAGCGCACCAGTGAAAGATTAGAAGACAACTTTGTGGGAGCTGGTTCTCTCCTTCCATCATGTGGGTTCCAGGGATTAAACTCAGGATGCCAGGTTTGGCAGCAAGTGCCTTTCATGGATGAGACATCTCACTAGCCCAAAATAAATTTTGTATTTAGACTTGTGTCTCACCAACCCCCCCCTCAAAAAGAAAAGAAAAGAAAAGAAAAAATACACACACACACACACACACACACAAGTGTTGTGTGATTTCTGCTGGAGAGACATGAAAAGATCTACTCAGCCTAGACAAGACACTAAGGACATACTAAAAGAACAACTCCACTCTAATAACTCCCAAGCCTCAGATGGGCTCGGAAAACTCGGTTGGACCATGGACAGAAGACAACAGCTTCAGCAGGAAGCTGGGTCTGGGACGCTCCTAACTAGATCAGCATATTAGCCTCTCTTGCTATTTACAACTTTTGCAGGGGAACCGATCTGCCAATGGAAGCTTCCATCCCAAAAGTTCCCTCTTCTGTCCCATAAGATCCCCAAACCATCTGTGTCTGGGCACAGTATCCGCTGTGGGGAAACTGCTGCCTTCCATTGTTTTGATTAAAGGACAACCTGCTTCTATAGAGATCAGTCTCTTCTTTCTTTGATTGTTATATCACCTCCATCAATCCAGATCCAACACGCTTAGTGAATTAAAGTGTATCAGGATTACTTATCAGAGTGTGGTGGCAAGTTCCTTGCAGGAATGTGGACGACTCAAGGGCAGCTGATTCATCAAAAAGCCCATTCCAGCGGGGCAACAATGTCCAAAAGCTACATGTCTGGACAACTTGCAGGCAGCTCAGCCCCTGTTCCCATCTCATCTCTCCAGTATCACTATTGCTTATATAATCTTGGGGAGTGACCTTGCCAACCTTGAGACTTCTAAGAAATTCTTGATACCTGTTAATCTCATGTCTTTTCTGAGTCTTACAAGGAGATTTTCTGCAAGAGGGAATCTTCCAGTTTGAAGGGAATAGTCAAATAACATTTTTTTTTTCTCCAAAACATCTTTTGGTCCCAGGCAATTGGACAAGGAATGGTAACTTTTAGCTGCTTACAGCTGTGGTTTTCTTTGTTAACATGATCTCACAATGCCTGGGGAAGGGGTAATATAGCAAGTACAATGATTACTCCCAATGTGCAGGTGAGAAATGCAGGACACGCCAAAGGAACAGGACTTGTTCAAGGGCACATACCCAGGCGGTTGTGCAGCCTGGCCAGAAGCCCAGCAGGTCTCCCTGCAGGTGCTCTCCTCTCTCACTGGACCTGCTATCCTCTAGAACACAACACCTGTATCCACCCGGATCAGGCTTTGGTCCTTACGAAGAGATCTTTAACATGGCTTTCTGTGCCCTACACTCACCTCTTTCAGGTTATGGGGATACTGATCCCTTGGGTATTCTTAATAGTGTGTGTGTGTGTGTGTGTGTGTGTGTGTGTGTGTGTGTGTGTTTGGTTGCTCTGTTGTTTTCTTTTGGCCAACAAGCTCTAATAATCCACCTATTGAGGGAAAAATCTTAAATTGGAGCAAGAGGGAATACACACACACACACACACACACACACACACACACATACACACCAGCCTCTTTCCCTCTAGTTCCCAACCCCAGACAAAAACAACGAAAAGGTTTCTCAGAGGCTCTGAGCAAAACCTGGTTCCGACCTTTGCTTTGGCCTAGAAGACTCAGAAGCTCTGGTTCTCGGTCCCAGGAGATTGGCTGTGTCTTCAGTGCTCCTGCGCATGCGCTAAGTGAAAGCTGGCGTTAGAGCAGCATGGCATCATCTATGTTTGGCTCATTCTAGTTTATTTGCTGAGTTATACTAGCACGTAGAGTATTTGTTTCTGGTATTGTGTCTCACCATCCCTCATCTATTTTCTTTTGTTTCTAGATTAGGGCCACTGAATGATAGCTATAGTTTGTTTTTGTTTTTGTTTTATTAGATATTTTCTTTATTTACATGTAAATTTCTCCATTCTCAGTTTCCCCTCCAAAAAACAAAGAAACAAACAAAAACAACAAAAACAAACCCCTGTTGCCTCCCCCTTTCCCATGCCTGCCACCCCACCCTCTCCCACTTATTGGCCCTGGCATTCCCCTACACTGGGGCACAGAACTTTCACAGGGCCGAGCTCCTCTCCTCCTATTGATGAGCAAATTGCAATCCTCTACTATACACATGCTGCCTGAACAATCAGACTCCTCCATGTGCGGTCCTTGTTGGTGGTTTAGTCCCTGGGAGCTCTGAGGGTACTACTTAGTTCATATTGTTGTTCGTCCTAAGGGG
>NW_022196913.1:38681742-38695879 GCF_008632895.1 Mastomys coucha | reverse complement strand
TCCATTGTGTAGATGTACCACAATTTCTGTATCCATTCCTCTGTTGAGGGACATCTGGGTTGTTTCGATAGCTATAGTTTTAAAAACCCACAATTTGTACATGCATCATTTGTAACAAGAACAGCTGAATGGACATCATTCTTTCTCCTTTGGTAGCTATCTTGATTTTCTAAAAGGAATTGCTACTCTACTTTCAGTCACCATAGTTCAAATTAGGTCAGGCTAAGGGAGGCTACCTTGAAGTTAGGCTTGGCTAACCAGAGTCTCGGGGCCTGGGCACCATAGTGAAAGCTTCCAAAACCCATCTGCAGCAAACGATGGCCTTAGAGCCAACAGATTCCAGGGTGATCTGGCTGAATTCTGTAGAAAGCATCCCCTCTACTGAAATAGAGTGTGTGTGTGTGTGTGTGTGTGTGTGTGTGTGTGTGTGAGCTAACCAATCGTCTTCTTCCCACTTCTGCTTTATCTTGAGTTTTCTGTGATGTGTGTGTAAAAACAATACTGATGCATACACAAGAGAGAGACAGGATGCCTATGGACTGACGGCCATCTAGACGAGTATCAAAACTTACCTTAGACACCGGCATGTCAAGTATCCCCTTTCGCTTGCTACTTGTGTCCTGCAAGGCCCTGAGCATTAGTCTAACTTCGTAGGAACACAGGCTAATCCATGCCCTCTCAAGATGATGCCTTTTTCAGCTCTAGGTTCTTTTCCTAACAGCATCCCAAGGACAGTCTTTTTAGATGGGTGACCTAGAGCCCAGGATCCACAGTGCTAGGTTCTAAAATAGCACCTGGCTCAGCCAGTGGCAGTCAGAGCCAACAGACTTTACTGTGATCTGGCTGCACAGAAGACACATTCTTGATGACACCTGAAAAGTGCCATTTTCGAAAAGTGAGATACAGCCTCCTCTCTAAACATCAATCCTGCTTGTTCTGGAAAAACCCCAGTCCCCATATTTGTGAACTGACCTCTGGGTGCTGAGACAGAAGAATGAAACAAATAGATCCATCATCAGTAGAACTTAATATGCAGGAGACTTGCCGACAGGAACATCATAGTAGCAGCAAGACCATTGATTCCCATGATTTGGGTCAGAAGAAGAGGTTGATCAGGTTAGAAATGAGTCTATTCAGGTGGTTTATCTCAAGTCAAGGTCAAGGATATCAGCCATGTTCCTGGTGTACCAGGGTCTGGCTGGAAAGCTCCACATCCTACTCAAATGAGTTTCTGTGCTAGCTACTTTTATATTGCTATCATAAAACACTGCCACCAAAGCAACTTACAGAAGGAGTTTCTTTTGACTTTATGGTTCCAGAGTCCATCCTGGCCAGGAAGCATGGCAGCCAGCAGCAGGCATGGTGGCAGGAGCAAGAAGCTGAGAGAGCACATCTTCAACCACAAGCCCAAGGCAGAGAGTGAATTGGAAGTAGTGGTAAAGGTTTAAACTCTCCTGCCCACTTCTTCCTCCAGTGAGGCCACACTTCCTAAACCTCTCTTAAACCATGCCACCTATGGGGAACCAATTCTTCAAATGCACAAGACTTACAGGGGGTATTTTTAATTCAAACCACCACAGATTGATTTTGTTTTATCAGATTTTTTGCAGTCATTCATTCTTATTAACTAATTAATTAATAGGGCTGAGGAATGAACCCAGGACCTTGTATATGATAAGTAAGTGCTTCACTGTGAATCTATACTCCCAGCTCTTGCTTTTTTATTCATTTATTGCTTGCTAGAAAATTTTGGGCAAAACTTACTAGGGTAAGTCAAGTCATGTCAAGCTGAGTCTCAAACCATTCCTAGGTTATGTACTCTAGAAAAATGAATTGTATTGCTACAAAGACCTTTCCTAGAAGGCTCACAGTACTTCTATTAGTAATGACCCCAAGCTGGAAATAACTAAAATGGTCACAAAGGGGAGGCCAGATAATAGCATGTGACATATTCGTATAGTCAAATACTATTTAGCAGCAAAAGGGAATGAAATGCGGGTATAGGCAACACAGTAGTAGCTCTCACAATCTGTGTGGAAAGTGAGAGAAGACGTGAAAAAGTGTGTGTTGCCTTCTTCTACATCTTCAGGGGTCTAGAGCAGGCAAATTCAATCTGCAGTTTGACAAAGCTGACCAGCACTTGTCTCTAGTGTCATGCAGGAGCAGAAGATTGGTTACAAAGAACGCAACAGACCACTCTGCAGGTCAATGACATGTTTTGTTCTTACTTGAATTTCAATGGTACATATACACCATCATCGAACTGAGCATTTGAATCATGCTTGTGAATCATGCTTCAGTTAAATTGTGTGGTTAAATGTGGTATTTCCCTATAGTTTTCCCATATATGCATGTGTGTGTGTGTGTGTGTGTGTGTGTGTGTGTGTGTGTGTGTGTGTAGGGGATTTGCCTGCATGTATGTCTATGTACCACATGCATGATGCCTGGTCAGAAGAAAGTGTCACATCTGCTGGTACTTGATATACATGCTGGAAACTGAACCTAGATCCTCTATAACAGCACACATGCTCATAAGCACTGAGCCATCTCTGAGGCTCTAGACTTTTCCTTTTAAAAGCTTGTGGTGTTTAGAAGATAATCTTGACTTCAAATTTAGCTCATACTGTCAGAGGTTTCAGGCCACGGTCATTTGCACCTTGATGCCTCTGCATCTTTACAAAACAGCACACCCTCATGCAGAAGGATGGAAGAGGAAGTTGCTTACCTGACAGTGGCCCAATAAAAAGGAAGATAATGGAGGAGGCCAATAACAAGAATCTGCCAAAGGCTATGCACCTAGAAGATTCAGCCTGCTCTGCAAGGCTATCCAGTATCTCTTTCAAGGGCATGCCCCAATGACCCCACTTCTTCCCACTATGCCTTACTCTCTAAAGGTTCATAACACTCCTGAAGGATCATGGGCTGGGGATTGAAATCTTTTGCATCAGCCATGGGGAACATTCCGAATCCAAATTATAGCAATTACTGGCAGTAAATCACATTGTGGAAAAGCTCTCCACCATCCAGACACATAGATCTTCCACATTCCTGCACACGCCTTTGTATTCATCTCCTCAGGGCTTTCGCTCCCACTGTTCTCTGACTTGGAAGGTACTGTGCCCTCTTCTCTCTCTGGAAAAATACCATTTGTCATTCCTTTCTTCCTCCCTTCCGTCATTCAGCAAATACTACTAAGTGCCAGGCCCTGTGACATGTGATAGGGCTACAAAGAAAGATAAATCAGGGGCTCTATTCTTTAGGGGCATATACCAGAAAATGGAGTTTTACTCAAATGTAGATAGATTTATATTCGCAGGATTTTTGTGGCTGACAAAAAGACTCTCAAAGAGTGTTCGCCTGGAAGCTACGACCTGCTTTGTCACACTACCTAGAAAATGAGCTGGTCCTTCTGTATGCATGTATTTTGCAGCTTCCCTAGAGGTTCTCTGTTAGGTTTAGAGAAATGGAATCACTGAGGAGCTTGACAAGGCTGAGGAAGCTCCAAGAAACAAAAGAAAACCCTGGTTTAAATGTGTGTTCAGAGCAGAGCGTGGTGATACACCCTTGTAATTTTGGCGCTTTAGCAGCTGAGGCAGAAGGATAAAGAGCTCAAGGTCATGCTCAGCAATATAGTGAGCTCTAAGTTAGCCTGGGCTATGTGAGACCTGACTCAAACAAATGAATGGAGAGAGAGAGAGAGAGAGAGAGAGAGAGAGAGATGTGGATAGAATGTGGAAACACAAAGACAAATGTAGCAAGACAGACTTCAAGTTGCTCCTTCTAAGACCCCAGCTTAGGAACCAACTGAGGAAATGCTTGTAGGATTTTCTACTCTAGTCTGGCTCTTCCTTTGTTTTTGTTTTTTTTTTCTTCCCTTGCTTCCGATAACATATTTCCTGGCAGGAAGTCACTGTGTAGCCCATCCTCAGGGAGAAGGGGTCAGGTCTTGATAGCTGAGCATCTTTATAAGTTATGATTCTTAGGCATTGAAGATCAGCTCTTCCATCTTTATTCTCATTTATTTCACTAGCTTTGAAGGTAACATACAAAATAATTTCTCAGCTTATATTTTCATTATTCTGTGCCATTATATCTGTTCTTACTCATGCCTTTCCTCTCTCCCCAGCTCCTTTTCCCTTCTGCTTCCAGGTCACTTCTATGTCATCATCCTTTATTCCTGTCTGCCATCCCTGACTTAAGATCCCTCCATCCTCCCCTGTAGTCCTCTTTCCATATGACTTACACACACACACACACACACACACACACACACACATACACACACACACACACATTCAAAACTAGACTGGGTATAAGAAAAAATGTGCTACTTGTCTTTCTGAGTCTGGCTTATTTCATGGAACATAATGATCTCTTGCTCTATTGCTCTATTTTCCTACAGATGTAGTGAGTTCATTTTTCCTAGTAAAGGAATAAAATTATTTTGGGTATATAGACTACATAATATCCATTCATCTGTGACGGACATGTGGCTGGTTCCATTTCTTGGCTATTGTGACCAGTACAGCAGTAAATATGAGTGTGCAAATATCTCTGTGACATGTTCTCAGTCACTTCTTTATGATATGGATTTATTTATTTGACCACTTATTTTTATCAGTATAGACTTGCAGCTATGCTATGCTCTGGGTGGTCATCCTATGGTACTTAATGCTCATGTTTTCCCAGAGCTCAGGCACCCCTTTTACCAGATCTTTCAGTTACCTCTTGTGTACATATAATTTGCTCCATATGTGGTACCTGAGGAGAATATGCACAACTTCCCTGCTTCCTGGCACTCCATGATGCCCTAGAATCATCCTTGTATGTTTCCTATAGCAGTCCCAGAATCAAGGATTGGGAGCCCTGGCTCCTTCCATAGAGAATGGTATTAGTTCTGAGTATTAGGTGCATTTGTTGATATTTTTGCATTGAATTGCTTTATCAATAGAAAAAGTGTTCCCAGAGTTCAAAATTTTTAAATTAATTTCATTTTTAAAAAATCCATTATCAGGACCTACAGAGATGGCTCAGCAGTTAAGAACACTGGGTGTTCTTGCAGAAGACCTATCTATGTCTGGTTACCACCACCCACATGGCAGTTCATAACCATCTGTTACTCTAGTTCCAGGAGATCTGATGCCTTCTGAACTCTGGGGGCACTGCATGCATGTGATGTACCCACATATACACAGATGAAACATATATACATAAGATATAATAATAATAAAAATAACAACAACAACACTAATAAAAATTTTAAAGTTCAATGACAATATCTCAGTTACTTTACACACTGTCTTATTCAGGGTTTCTATTCCTGCACAAACATCATGACCAAGAAGCAAGTTGGGGAGGAAAGGGTTTATTTAGCTTACTTCCACATTGCTGTTGATCACCAGAGGAAGTCAGGACTGGAACTCAAGCAGGTCAGGAAGCAGGAGCTGATGCAGAGGCCATGGAGGGATGTTCCTTACTGGCTTGCTTTTTCCTGGCTTGCTCAGCCTGCTCTCTTATAGAACCCAAGACTTCCAGCCCAAGGATGGCACCACCCACAAGGGGCAATTGAGAAAATGCCCCACAGCTGGATCTCATGGAGGCACTTTCCCAACTGAAACTCCCTTCTCTGTGATAACTCCAGCCAGTGTCAAGTTGTCACACAAAACCAGCCAGTACATACACTTTAGTTTCTGCTACAGAAACAATATAATTTAATTAGGACCCCTCTAAGAAGGCCCATAGTTTAGGCTGGAAACACAAAGCACTAGTACATTAAGTTTCGAATTCATAAATGGGTTAACCCATGATCACTCACCCTCTAAGTTCTTGCCTCTCAACACTGATGCCCAGTGAGGGTCTAGCCTTCAACACTCAAGCTTCAAGGGGACATTTACCATCCAGACATGGCTCATTTTTCAACCAAGCAAAGTCTTTCATGATTACTCAAGTTATACAGTCAGCACCATTGAGTGTAAAATCTTTGTCTAGGCCAGAAGTGATTCAGGGATAGTACATTCGCTTCCTTTTCACCTGGCCCTAGGTTCACCCTCCAGCACTTCAAAGAAAGAGAAATGCATTTTTTACCTAGTGCCATGTATATCATTTTCAGTCTAAACTGTGAGACATCTTAGAGGGGTTTATTAGTTAATTAGTTAGGTCTTTGAGTCAGGGTCTCTCTGTGTAGCCCTGGCTTTTGTGGAACTCATTCTGTAGGCCAGGCTGGCCTCGAACTCAGAAATTAACCAAGTGCTTTTTAGAAGGTTATAAAATAAATATAAGTATTCCTATAGCAGAAACTATAAATATAAATAGGTAAGGTCACCAAAAATGGCATGCTCTTACAGTTGAAACGTGTCAGGAGGCTGAAACAAAAACTGGATAATGAGTTCCATGCTACCCTGGGTTACATGGCCTCTGTTTCTGAAATGAATAAACAAGCATGTAAGGTTTATCTTAAAAACAACAACAGAAAGATATTGGGTAAAGTGCACAGTTTCAGAAGGTGTATTCCGGGTTGACAGTTTACTTAGTCTTTTAGGGGTATAGATTATCTTTTAGGGATATAGATATAGGGATATCTTTTAGGGATTATCTTTTAGGCTCTAGACATTGAAAGAAATTTATTTACTGATACTAGATTTTATTAGAAAAAGTCCAGACCAACTGCTAAAGGCTTGGGTGAGGGGGGTGGACGTTTTCTTTGTCTCTCTTCCAGAAGGAAGAGGTAAGACAAAGAGTTATTTAAAGAGCATTCTTCACTCATCTTAGGAAGTGAAAATTCCTTGTCCTAAATCTCCCTTACTTTATTGTTCTTCCCCAAAGCCTGCATGGCAATGCAATTTACACATTGCTCACCCATAACCAAAACCCATCATTGGCCCTAGAAGCCAAGTTTGGGAAGAATCTCATCAAACAGAAGGTAACTGTTCTAATGCTGGGACAACATTTAAAGTTTACCTATAAGGCCAGGTCATGCTCTCTCTCTCTCTCTCTCTCTCTCTCTCTCTCTCTCTCTCTCTCTCTCTCTCACACACACACACACACACACACACACACACACACACACACAAAGATTTCTTAAAAAAAAAAAATAAAGCCCAACACTAATTTCTACATACATTTGATAGGAGAGAAGTTTTTTAACTCAATAAAATCGTTTGTTAAGTGGGTTTCGTTGTTTTTGTTTGTTTGCTTGTTTTATGTTTTTGTTTTCATTGTGCTTTTGAGACAGAGTTTGTCTGTGTAACCCTGGCTGTCCTGGAATTCCTGTTGTAGACCAGGCTGGCGCTGAACTCACAGAGATCTGCTTGCCTCTGCCTCTGCTCTGATTAAAGGCATTCACCACCATTGCCTGGCTTGAAAATAAGTTTCAGCTAAACTTTTTAAAGCAGTTGGGCCCTGCCGACCCCACTTGTAATAGAGTAGCTTTTTGCGTGGAAGACTTTGTTATCTTTGCAGGATTTGTGAGCAGGAACGATGAATTTGGCTTGCAGCAGACAAGCAGGTGGCTTCTCCGCCAGGTACTACCTGCAGCTTTCTTTAGGAGAGCTTGGGTGACATTTTTATTACTTCTGCTGCCGCAGAATGAAAGTAGCTTTTTCATTTTGATTTACGATAGGTTTTGTAAATGTCAAATTCCTTGTTAAAGAGTAAGAGTTGACATTCCAGAAGCCAAAGGATGATAAAAAATGTTTGAATACTATATACACAGCTATAGCTGGGAGTTGCTGCTGCACATCACAATATGAGAACACTCATAGAAAGCAAGGCAACCTATCCTTCAAGCAAGCCTCTGAAGGGGAGAAATTAAGCTGCCACAAAGCCAAAGAATGATGCAGTATGTGGTTTACCCGCTTACAGTTCAAGTATAAAGAAAATTAATAGATGAGCCGAAACAATCCAAAATACATTTAGTATGATGTGGGTTCTGATTAAATTTATTTAACCCTGATGCCAATTCCTTGGGATTAACTTTTAAAGTTGTATGCCCCTCAGTTTTAGAGGGAAACCAAAAATCATTTTTGTCCTACTATATTCAAGGGGAAAAAATTATCCAAGCATATTACCAAGCAGGTTGCATCGTATTTTCACTCTTTCAGGTTTGGGAAATTGTTGGGTGATAGATTACTTAACAGAATGTCAAAGGAAGAGAGATGACTCAGCTGCTTTATGTGCACTCAGGATGCTAATGTGCACTAGGGTCAGGAACTCAGATGGAGATGTTTGCAGGGGCCAGATGATGACATGCATGTGTGCCCAGCAGAGATAAAGACAGGCTGGGTAACCCTCGCCTGCTCACTGTATTTCAAGGGAACATGGCCCCATAAATATAGGGCGAGGAAAAGGCCAGACATCTGCTATGTTAGGAGAGTTCCAGAACACATTTTAAAAACATGGTCAGTCCTTCCATTTTGAAATATTGGCAGTGATGGTTTTTGGAAACCTCACATGTAGTCTGAGAGCTGCAAAGCCAATAATAGACGGCTTTCTATCCGGAACAACCTACTCACCACAATAGCTCACAAGGCATGGAATTGTCAAGTTCATCTGAATTCTTATGTTGGCTCAGCTGAACACTTTGTTTGAGAGATTAAGCAAATATGAAAAGCTTGCTTAATGACTTAAGAATCAAAGTAAAGCCTGTTGTAGATCTTAATAGAGGGCATCATCAGATGATCACAGCTGGGTGTACTCAGTCACTCCACAAGTATGCACTGAGAATCTCGAATGTGCCAGATATTGTTATTACTCCCAGGAATACTGCTGAACCAGAGAACCACTAGGCGCTTACATTCTGGAGGTTGAAGGTAAAACCAGTAGGTAAGTAAGACAAACAATGGCTAATAGCAAAAGCCACCCAGAAAATTAGGGGTGAGGTTGTTGCTAGTTCAAAGCAATGGACTTCTGTACACTAGCCTTTAAACACTCATGTTGGAGGTCTTCTTCCACTCTGGAATATCAATGTTGCTTTATTCCTTTGTTCTAGGGCCTCATCCTGAGGTCACCTGTGGTGCATTTTAATAAATAGAAGGCCAGTTTATTTTAAATTAGTTACATTTTAATCGTCTTGACTAGATTTGGGAGAAATGTTGATCCAAGAGGGATTTAGGGAAACCCCTAATCTAATCAGTAACTTAATTACAATGCCTGGGTGGAGGTTGCTACTGCTGTTGCTGCTGCTGCTGCTGTTGAATTCCAAACTTTTGGTGTTGGTTTCATTCAGCTTTAGCTTTAGAATGTCTCCAAAATCTCAGAATGTACCATTTGGGGATGTTGCTAGAATTTGGACCAAGAATAAAGAGCTTTAAAATGAAGGTCCTTTTGGATCAGGGCTGCACCCACCTTAAAAAGATACATTAACAAGTAGATTTTCTTTAAAAGGCAAACAAACTTCATTTTATAGCCCCTACTTTTTTTTGTAAGGTTCTAAACTTTATTTTATTGTATATATTTAATGTGTACAGGATGTTTTGGTATATACATATGTAGCAAAGTGATTACTAGTCAAATAGTATCTGTCACTCCTTTTAAACAAACACCTTTGTAAACTCTTCCGCGGTTGGTCATCTGTCCCTGCATGTTGTCCCTGCATGAAAGAACCCTAGAGATTAGATGACTAGGGATCTAAAACCAGTGGTTTGTCAAGCATCTAATGCTCACTTCATCTCGGCCCTGGATAAAAGAAATGAATGACTATGGATCTGAAAGCAAACCCATCCAAAGTTCCCTATGATTATTATCTCAATTAGACAAGCCATTGCTAAGATCAATGGCTGTGTTTTGCAATGAGTTACAAAACTTCAGCTAGGTCCCTAGTGAGCAAATGAGCAAAGGAGGTAGGACCAGACACCAAGCAGGCTTCCTCTGAAAGGATCAACACGGAAGGGGAAGGAAAAGCCTGGCCTGTTACATATCAATTCAGATAAGAAAATGTAGGTTAGGTGGAGTCAGTATTTAACATTCATTCATTGCTGACTCTGTTCTGTTGGGGTGGGGGTGAGCACTTCTCAAGTATTAGCTCTTCAAGTGAGGAGGGGAAGAAAAGTTAAACCAACCAATAAGGTGAAATTGGGAAAAGGAGGAGGAGGAGGAGGAGGAGGAGGAGGAGGAGGAGGAGGAGGAGGAGGAAGGAGGGGGAGGAAGAAGAGGAGGAGGAGAAGGAGAAGGAGATCACATGTATTGGCAGGGTGCACTGGCACTCCCAACTGATTTTTAAAATAATACTTTATTAGATTATAATCATTATACAGCATGATGGGTCTCATAATGACATTCTCATTCAAGTATGTCATTAAATGTGCTTAAATTATCAGACTGGGTTTCCCAGATCTTTAGCGTCTTCTGCAGCCTGTGTCTCTTCCGGCTATTGTTATCTAATCTCCCCCTCCCAGCCACTCAGGAGAGTTCACAGTTGGGTTCCCCAAAGTCCAGCTCTCTGGCAGTCTTCAGAAATAGTTCTCTCCACGTGCCAGAATTTCAGCAGTAAGTACATGTTGACTGGAACATTGAGCTGCGTGCTTTAAAAAAAAAAATGTCTCCCACTAAATTATACAACATGCAGCTGAGCAAATAATGGAGATGCTTAAAGAACGCAGTCCATACGTGTACTCGCAGGACATGCTTCTGGAAAGAGAACGCGAGCTTCCTTCCCCTGTGCTAAATAAGACTAGAGATAGATTGCTCCATTTAAGATTTCCATTAATTCCATTAATAAACTTCTCAGGATATGAAATGTCTCCAGAATGTAGTGAGGCTAAGATGAAAGCCGCATAATTCTCACTGGTGTCAGGCCCGGCACGCAGGAGAAGATATGCTAATGCGGCCGTTTGCCGCAGGGCTGGTGTTATTTATATAGTGCTAGCTGGGCAAGGCTGGCTCTGGAGTGCCGAGAGCATTTGGATCTCTTGTGAGGTGTAGATGTGTGAGTCTGTGCACACAGCATAGGAATGGTGAATCCGAGACCTTGGGGGAGGGGGTGGGGCAGGCCGCCCTTATTCACGTTTGTATCGAGTGTGTGGCTCCTGTTGAAGGTATAGCCTTTCAGCACTGTGTTTGTTTGACATTCATTCTGGAGCACAGAAAGAAATGGCGATTTGGGGCGGGTGCTGCAGTGGGTCGCGTGTGACCCAGCGTTGTAAGGGGCTGTCATCCTAAAATTGGCAAACATGCCTCCTTGCCCCAGCTCCGTGGCCATAAAAAAACAGCCTTATTTGAGTCTGGAAGAAGCACAGAAGGTTGTTCTGGAAGGCAGGCAACCCTTGGGCTCAGGACCAGGAGTGGGGTGCCAGCCGCAGGGCACCTCAGAAACGAACAGAGGTCACGGAGAGCCGATGAGCCCGGGGCGGGGTCCCTTGCAGCTGTGGGACTTGAGACTGGCAGACGACCCTGTCCTCTCACTCCTAGCCAGTGCGGACTCCTTGGGGACCCCCGTCCCCCGCGCCCAGAGACCGCCAGGGATCTTGCGTCGGCCCGGGTGTTCCTCTCCCCGCCCCTGCGTCTGTCCGGGCGGCGGCGACACGGCCCGGCTGGAGGGGGCGCTCGTGCGCAGGAGCGGCGCAGCAGGTGCCGCGGTTACCTCCACCTCGGCGGGGGGAGAGGGGGCGGGCCGGGGCGGGAGGCGGAGGCCGGCTCGGTGAGCCGAGAGCGCGGCCGGCTCCGCAGGCTGGCTGCGAGCTCGCGGCTTCCGGGAGCGCCCGAAGTCCGCGGAGGACCTTCCAACCCGCGGCCGCCCGCGGCCCCAGCAGAACGCACACCGGTGCCCGCAGGGCCCCGAGTCGCGACAAGGGCGCGGGTCCGGCTCCTCCTCCTCCTCCCCGGCCGGCGCGCAGCAGCGGAGAGCCTCGGAGCTCGGCGGGCGCCCGGGCCGAGGCGCGGATGAGCCGCGGCTGCTGAGGGCTCGAACGGCTTCTGCCCGGCGCCCGGGGCGCTGGGGTGCGCGGGTGACATGGGGGTAGCCTGACTCGCCGGGCCCGGAGCGCTCTCTCCGGCCGCGGGCCCTCCTCCTCGGCAGCGGCGCTTTGCCCGGGCGCCCGCCGAGCTCCGCCGCCCTCTATGCGCCTCTGCGGGCGCCGCGGGCCCTGGCCATGGCGATAGACCGGCGGCGCGAGGCGGCGGGTAGCGGTGCCGGGCGGCAGCCGGCCCCGGCGGAGGAGAACGGCTCTCTGCCGCCCGGGGACGCGGCGGCCTCGGCGCCCCTCGGGGGGCGCGCGGGCTCCGGCGGCAGCGCGGAGATCCAGCCGCTGCCTGCGCTGCACCCCAGCGGCGGCCCGCACTCGAGCTGCTGCGCGGCGGCAGCCGCCCCGAGCCTCCTGTTGCTGGACTACGATGGCTCCGTGCTGCCCTTCCTCGGGGGCCTGGGCGGCGGCTACCAGAAGACCCTGGTGGTGCTCACCTGGATCCCGGCGCTGTTCATCGGCTTCAGCCAGTTCTCGGACTCCTTCCTTCTGGACCAGCCCAACTTCTGGTGCCACGGGGCCGGCAAAGGCACCGAGCTGGCGGGTGCCACTGTCACCGGCCGATGGGGTGACTTGGACAATTGGACCAGCCCCTCGGCCACCCCCTTCTCCACTGCCTCCTGGGGGACCACGAGCAACCGAAGCAACAGCAGTGACACGCCACCCCTCCCGTCCCCTCCAGGCAAGGGGAACAACGACTCAAATTGCGACTGCCACGCGTGGGACTACGGCATCCGCACTGGTCTCATCCAAAACGTAGTCAGCAAGGTAAGGGCCACGACCGCCGCGTCCCCGCGTTCTTCTTGTGAACCTTTTTCTTCTGACCTCGGTCGCTTCTTCGGCGCTCCATCTCTCTTTCTCTGCAGACTTAGGTCCGAACCTACCCAGCTAAGGAACCCAAAATGTTAGCCTGTATACACACATCCCCGCATTGACTGGGCTCCCGGCTGTTCCCCAAAAGAGATGCTCTTACTTGGATGTGAAGCCAAGGCTTTTTTGCCGCCCTCTGCGGTGCCCGTGACGCTGCATCCGCTTCAAAGAGACCGATTTAGCCTTTTCTAATTTCCACCCAAACTCCCGTCCCAGTGCACATATGGAAAGGGCGCCCCTCCCCCGAAAGGTTCAAATCCTCTCCTCTAGCTAGCTAGGTGTCAGACTCACTGATGGCTCAGCAGTGGCCCTGGAAGACTCAATCCCTCTTGTGGGACTTCTCCTTGGAGCCAGGACATAGCTGTGTTCTTTCTGCAGGCCGCCTGCCCCTGTGTCTCCCACTAAGAACTAACTATCCATGAAAAATAGTGTCCTACTCTCAGATATTCTTTCCAGCAGACATCAGCCTCCCCACACGTGCCTTGAACAGATTAAAGCTAATTGACAAATCCAAGTTATAGTCAATGAAGAAGAGCCCCTTTAAAAAGTTCCCTGGCTACCCTACCCCCATCCCAACCATGATCTGTCCTTCCCAGAGATCTGACTATGGAGTTCAGTGTCGGGTGTTCCTTCAAATACTTTCTCAGGACTTCAGTAAATAGTCCTATAGCATAGGAAGGAAGTAGGAAGCTCGCAGGATGTCATCGCTGCTCCTGCACAGTAGCTACTTTGGTCCGAGGTATTGAGACCTGGTGAACCGGTCCCAGTTCCCACTTTGTCCTCCCTGTCCTTTGCAAAGGTCTTGCATTCTGTGTAGTACAGCAGGAGTGTTCTGAGAGAGATGTATGCCACCCTAAAAATGGACAGTACTATTAGACAGTCATGACCCTAGGTACCCATAATTTTCAGTTTTCTTGGCCTGTAGGAATCACTGGATGCCACCTTATTAGGCAACTTGTGAAACATTTGTAGTTTCGTCCCTTTGGCAGTTTAAACAGTACGGTTAGGAATGGGGCAGTTCTGAACTGTTTGAAATGCTTTGTCTAAATGTGAGAATGGATTTGGACAGTTTATAATTGTGTGTGTGGAATCCAGCTCTCCAACCACCATGTGTTAGTAAACAGTTGTAGCTCATGGATCTGTAAGATGAAACTCTTACATCATCTTAATCATTGTTTTAATCTTGTACCAACCTGGCCAGAAAACGCTGTGTCCTGTGGGAACCAAACCGTCTGGCTTAGTGACCCTCTGCTTCTCAATATAATTGAGAAGATCATCCTAGCTTGTCTCATCTTGACTCATCCCCCCCCCCC
>NW_022196913.1:38594669-38681729 GCF_008632895.1 Mastomys coucha | reverse complement strand
CCCCCCCCCCCACAGCCTCTCCCTTCCAAAGGTGCTTCTGTAACTGATTCCCATTCATCGAGGGCAATATTGCTTTTCTTTTCTTTTTCTTTGCTTAGCAGCAGAGACCATTTTAAAACGACAACTACTTAAATTGCCTTGTATGCTTGTCAGAATAAGGATTTGTTAACACTGCTGAGTACTTGAAGCCCCATTCTAGAGTAAAGGAAGAATAATGACTTGAAGGAGTGGTGTGAAGAGTGCTTTATACTAGAATCAGGTTGGAAGTTAGCAGGTGGAGCAAGCCAACCATTACTCTAGTGGCGGGACCAGGAGACAGCTACTCATACCCTGCCAGGCATGATGTGAAGCAGGAACGAAAATAGTTCTTGAAAACAGACTAGATAGAGTCATATTGGAAAGCTGGGCAAGTTTTTTAAATTAGCATTCAGGATGGGGGGGGGCTCCATATGTGTTGGAGGGGGCAGAGCCTGACAACACACAGTAGTTACATGTTACGGACAAGATGACCTGGAGGAATGAAAGCCTATGCACAGTAATTAGAGGCATACTTTCTCATACTGTAAAGGTGAGGAAGGACGTATTGATTTTCACAGAGAAATATGCTCCAGCGAGAGGACTGCCCTTCCACCTCGTGCTGCTTGGTAACAGTGCTTGAAAGAGCTTTTCCAGCACATGTTGGCTCTCCAGCAGACTTCTCCCTCTGCTCACGGTGCTCACTGGATTCTGTGTCCATGCACAAACGTAGAAATCTGACTGTGCTGCTGCTAGCTGTCCACTTTGAACACAGTGGACTGATCCGGAGGAAGCCTTCCCCCTTGTGTCAGTGGGGACAACTTCAAGGTTGCAGAAGTTGTCCTGTGTCCCTTTCTCTTGGGCTGTCTTCAGCATGCGACGTGACTCCTGGAGCTGGTGTGCTCCTGAAACACAGCCCTGTTACTTCCAGCCCTAGTTGTTGGTTGGGAAGACATCACACAATTGCTGTCCTCGTACCTGGATCCTGTAAGAGATCACTTAGCTCCAGTATGTTAGAATGAAGATGGTCCCTTGGGCTCTGAGCTTTTCCCCCTCTGACATGCCCTTACTACCTCAGTTTAAACTCTTCCACAAGTGGGGCTCTCTCCCAAGCAAGCCAATCTGCCCTTCTTTGTAAAGAAGCATGGATTTTGGTGAATTACCCTTATGTTCTCTCATGCCCGTCAGCTCGCTCCTGAGAATGCTTGGTTTTCTAGCATGGAATTTATGTTTTGTTCTTCCTTCCTTCCTTCCTTCCTTCCTTCCTTCCTTCCTTCCTTCCTTCCTTCTTTCCTTTCTTTCTTCCTTCTTTCCTTCCCTCTTACCCCTCTGTTTCTTTTTTCATTATTGTTGTCTTGTTTTATTTTTTCAAGACAGGGATTCACTGTGTAGCTCTGGCTGTCCTACAACTCACTCTGTAGACCAGAATGACCTTGAACTCATAGAGATCTACCCTCCTTTACCTCCCAAGTGCTGGGATTAAAGGCATGCACCAGTATGCCCTGCTTTATTTAGTAGTTTTTTACTTGCCTGAAAAATGTCCACCTACCTCATGTGTTCCATTCACAACAAGGTCTGTCATATTAACTGCTACATAAATATATGCCTCTTAAACATGGTACCAGAATACAGCCAAGCAAACACTGCATGATCTACCCCAAAAGGGAGATTGATGACTGCCTCCACTAATGGGGCCTGTGGAGGAGGCACCATCATCTTTAGCAGATATGAGGTACTTCTGTCTGCAAACTGAGGCTCTCAGTCCACCTTAGTGAGGACGTTTCTGCTTCTATGCAAGTAGCTTCAACTACGGCTCCAGTTTTTTTCTAAGTGGTTTTGAGTGTCAAGATTTTTCCTCTTGGTGTATTTATTGCCTTTTGTTATTGTTGGGTTTTTTGTTTTGTTTTGTTTTGTTTTTTATTTTTTATTTTTAAGACAGGGTTTCTCTATGTAGCCCTGGCTGTCCTGGAATTCACTCTGTAGACCAGGCTTGCCTCTAACTTGGAGATCCATCTGCCTCTGCCTCCTGAGTGCTGGGACTAAAGGTATGTCCCACCATGCCCGGCTAACTTTATTGGCCCTTGTATTTGTTATGCACATGCCAGACTTTTCACCATAGAATTTACAATTCCTTCAGAGTTAGAATTGTGGTAATGATGATATTGGCACCACCTTTATTTTGTGCAGTTGTTTGTAGTTTCTCTTACATGAATTATTCCCTTTGATTAAAAATAGTAACCCAAAGCCAATTTTAACATACCAACATCATCGATTACAGAAAACGAACACACATTTGAATGGTTCCTCATAGGAAGCAGGTATTCAACCAACTTCCTTATCTCCATTCTAGAATTCTACATTTTATGCTGAGCAGAGCTGTCAGTGCCTTTCTGAGAGGATGAATCAAACAGATCCCTTTCCCAGAATAGCAGGTTTGGGGTTCTGAAGGTGGGTGGGTCTGGACTAAGCTCCTATGACCCCCTTTTCTCATTTTCTATGCTGCAGCCCAAAGTTTCTCATGGTTCTGAGATTTTAATAAATATCTTTTTTAATTAAAAAAGGAACTCCATGAATGTTGCTCTTAATAACTAAGACAACTCATCCCATATCATTCTGCATGAGTATTGCTGGTTGTTAACACTCACTGCCTTCTTGAGTAATCTCTAGAATTTGGTCAGGAAACAATGCCAGCTAACCTTCCCAAGCCTTTCGTTTTTTCAGTAGTTATAGTTTAAATTGTTCATTCATCTCCTGTTCTCATGATTTGCAAAGAGTTCTGACCTTTGTCTTGGAAGCTGTTTAATATCCTGACAAGTAATTTGTATCCTTTTCCTTGAAGTTATTTGAAATGACTTCAGTACAATGTAATTAAGACTAAAACTAAGTTTTACTATCATTGCAATGGTAATATTTTATTAAAAGAAGTTCACAGTGTTATCCTAAAATAATAACTAGTATCCACTTTTGAAGTGCTTAACACTTATGCATATTTTTTTACTCTTCCAGAGTGTTTATTTAATGGAATCTGCCATTATTCTGTATCATCTCAAAAGTATTTATCATTCCTTAGAAACATTGTATTTTTACGTGTGCCTCTCTCTCTCTCCCTCCCTCTCTCTCACACACACATGCATGCAAACACACGCATGCGCATGCACACACACACACACATACACACACACACACACACACACACACACACACACACACACATACTCGAGTACATGTAGATACTTATGAAGGCCAGAATAGGGCTTTGGATCATTTGGAGTGGAAGTTACAGATGGTTCTGAGCAGCCTGACATGGGTGCTGGGAACTGAATGCAGCCCTCGGCAAGAGCAGTAAGAGCTCTTAAACAACCAGCCATCTCTTTAGCCCTTTAGACACATTTTAAACTTCATATTCTTGCTGATATAGTAAAATTTCTTGAGTTATTTTTCTAGTATGATTTTGTCATCCCAGTAGTGGCTTTTCTATGGTATATATAACACAACAGCAAACATTATTATGCAAATTTCTTTTTTAAAATGAGCTATAATAGATAATGCATTGCACGTCTAGACTATAGTGTAAGTAGTACATGCCTTTAGTCCTAGCATTCAGGCAGAGGCAGACAAGTGTCTGTGAGTGCGAGGACAGCTTGCTCTACATAGTGAGCTTCAGGTCAGCCAGAGCCTCACAGTTAGATGCTGCTTACAACAAAGCAAAACAAAACAAACAAACAAACAAAAAACTGTAGTATAAGTCAGACTGCTTTCTCTCTCTGCTCCTCAGTTTCATCGTGGTTGCCAAATTGTATGTATCCTTCCAAAAACGTTTCTTTTCAATTATATATTTACCTCTTGTTTGTATCAGAGTTGAATGTACACACACACACACACACACACACACACACACACACACATTCTCTTTTATGTCCGTATAGTATTTCTGTTGTGTTTCTGGGACATACTTAGTTTAACTAGTCACCTGCTAAGAAGGCATTGGGATCATTTTCTAGTCTTTATTGTTTTATATATGTGTTTATGCAATAAATGATGATATCTTTACACACAAAAACATTTGCACACATATAAAATGCTGTGCCTTGAGTATTCCTTATAGAGAACTTAGCAATACATATGCTCACCAGTAGTTTGTGCCGTCCTGTTCCCGATACCTTCCATAATTTGGAGAGTTGCCAGACATTAAAATGTTTGCTAGTCTGATGAGCAGAAATGAAAATTTGACTACTGCTGCAGTATTTTCACTTGTCTTGGTCTGCAGCTTCACCATCTTTGTGCAGATTTTTACATTTGCCTTCCTTGGGATGGTCTCCCATCTCTTTGCCTGCATGTGCAGGCAAGTTCCAGGATTACTTCCTTCCTGACTGACAGCAGCACTATGGCCCTTACACTGCCCTGCCCTGGCTAATTACCCGAGCCTCTGATTCTTCTTGCACTGTTACGTTGTACATACAGCTTGGTTTGGATGGAGTCAAGCGACGTAGTCTTTCCTGTAAATGGAATTATAAATTTTAAATAGCTGTATAAAAGACATACAATTCAGGTATTTTCTTTACAAGGTGTAGATTGGACAGATTTCGGAGCTGTAGTAACTTATATTCCAGCCATGTGTCTCTTGTTGTTTGCAGTTTCCTGTGGCCATGTGCTTGTAGTCCATCTCCTCTCATGGCCCTTCTTCTTCTTCTTCTTCTCCTTCTGCTTCTTCTCTTCCTCTTCCTCCTCCTCCTCTTCCTCCTCTTCCTCATCCTCTATCTCTCTCTTTCTCTCCCCCTCTTCCTCTCCTTTCTACTTCTCCTGTCTCTATCTACTGCCCCCAGCCAGGTAACTGAAAACCTGCCTACCCAGTCACAGGCTTTAGCCTTTTATTGACCAATTAATTTGGAGAGCAAGGTTACATAGCATCACTTGGTGTACATGAAGATATCCTTGTTGGGGGCAACCAGATTTTGGGGGGCAGTATTCAGCATTTGAATACATAGGAGCACCGGACCAACCCCCACACTTTCCTTCTATGGCTTCCAGGTTTTGTTACATTTATGATTTCCATAGTCCTGGATGACTGGGGGAAATCCCATGTTTTCTTCTAATAATCTTTTTGATCTCATTTCCTCTTCAGTTTGGCATTGCAATTCTGTTTTGTTTTTATGATGCTATGGGGATACATTTCTAGAAATGCTAAGACATGGGTAGAAACCACATCTTATGTAGACTTGGGCTTGCTTATCACTTTTTAATTCAGCAGTGCAAAGGCCAGAGCTGAGAAGCTGTGGAGAGGCCTGACCGACTGCCCCCCCCCCCCAATCCTCTCCAGGGCTGTAAGACCTTTCCCCTTCCATCATCTTGTTCTGAGTAGTATGTGATGATGTTATTGTTGGAAACCACTTCAAGCTCTTGTTCTGTCATTAGTAGTTTTTGCAAGTAGTGATTCATATTGGCTTTTAATCCAAGGTAGAGCTGAGTCCTAAAAAAAAAAAAAAAAAAAAGCCATGTCATTTAAAAGCACACTGGATTTTCTGAATGTTGTTCCTGGCATTACCAGTGGTTGGCATACCAGAGTCACTGTGGGCATCTCTGCCCATCTTCACATTCAGTAACGTAATGTTGGTGGCTGGAAATGGGCCACCCAGGGGTGTTTACACCATGGAAACTGGCAAACATCACAGAACAGGGATTGCCATTTTCTTCAGAAAGCCAGTCTTTAAGCATTTGTCAAGGTAGTAAGTACAAGCCTGCCCCCATCCCCTCAGGCTTCCCTCCTTGCCCTCCTCTTTACGTGCACATATTCTGAATCAGGCATTGTGCCATGGGCTGGAGATAGAACACCGGGTGAAAATAGCTCACCTTTCACAGGCCTGGCAGACTGATGGGGCAAGTACACCCTAACTGGTCAAGCCATAGTCTTTTCATTTCAAACTGAGACAAGTCTAGGGAAAGAAATGGGAATGAAAAGCCAGAACAAAGAAACCTGACAAAGATGGGCTGGTGTATCTGAGATGGGCTGAGGGTTGTGAATGCTAAGAAAGGCAAGAGAGAACAGTGTGTGTTTCCCAGAGGGCAGACAGCATGTGCAGGGGTCCTGTGGAATGCAGGTACTTTTAAGACTGGTCATTGGTGTGGGAATGGGACAAGGGCCAGGGCACAAAACCGAGGTAAAAAACAGTTTTTGCAGTTCTAGAGCAAAGGGAAAACCATCAGTGTACTGAGCAGAGTTGGGGATATGAGAGGGGCTGAGAGTTCATGTGTTTGAAAAGTTCTCTCACTGCAGCATCACAGTTTGATGGTAGGATGTGCAGAGTAGGCTGGGCTGTGCCAGCTAAGCCTGCAGAAGACAGTTGACCAGGGAGGTGATGACATGGGTGTGAGAGAAAGACGGACAGACAGGAAGAGAGCCTAGGTCCAAATATTGCAGCTGCTATGGACTCTCAGTGAGGGAGCCAGCCTTTGGAGTGTCTAGGAGACCTGGCCGCTGTGTGCTACTGAAAGGTGGCCAGTAGAAGAAGGGGTCTGAGAGTAGGCAGTGGGACATTGCACTGGAGCTCTGAGTCCTAGCCTGACAATGAGCAGCCCGCAGTAAGACAGGAGGAGCTGATTCCCTTCCCTGGATGGGGATAGGAAATGCAAGTCCTTGGGAAGCATTCAAACATTTCATTTGCTCTCAAGCTAAAAATGAGAGGGTACTAATTAAATTTCTACAAAGCTGAAAGAGCACATTTGGAAAACCTTAGGGGTAGAATGTATTTCCGCTGCCCACTTTCCTTGTACCCTTAGGCTACACAGAGGCTGCTCGGGTATGGGATGTCATGTCGGTAGGAACTTCACATCCAGAGTCTTTAGTGTATAGAAAATGGAACTGAGGGGTAACTGACAAGTCCAGTTCTTGTCACCCACTGCCTTTTGTGACCTAGCAGATGCCCCTAAGCACATGTTTAGATTGCTGTGACATCAAAGTGCTCTGTGGGCATAGGTTTTTGCCTCTGGGCAAATATCTCTAACCTCTGCCCCCTTGGTCTTTGTAGATCCCCCCCTAACTGGCCTCATCTTTCTGCCTTTGAAACCATAGACCCAGAGATACTAAGATACAAACTTGTGATGTGGTTCTCCTGCTTGTAGCCTTTCGGGGCTCCCTGGAGGAGGGAGAGGGAGAAAGAGAGAGAGAGAGAAAGAGATACGTCAACTACATGGTTCTGACCTCAACTCTACCCACCAGTCCACTCCTCCTTGATTCCTCTCTTGTAGTAGTGCACCTCTCTAGCTCCCAGCTGGCCCCTCTTTCTCCTCAACATTTTACGTAAGCTGTTCCATTAATGTAAAACACCATTTCCCTTCATTCTTCCACCCAACGGTTCCTGTTCATCCTTCAAGTCAGCTTAGCCATCGTCTGACTGACACCACCCAGTGATGGAGACAGACACTCGGGATGCATCCTGTTTGCCTCCCTACTAGAGGTCTTTGACCCACAAGCTCTTACCGCACACATCTGAGCCCCTTGAATATGGCCTACTGACATAACAGAGTGTTTTCAGTTGGTGGGTGTGGTTGGCACAGTCACTACTCCAGCTTGGAACCCACTTATCAACTCTAGATTATTCTTTCCAGCTTCCTCATTGTCACGGTGGGGGACCTGTTGCCTTACCTCCAGGTGGTGAGAGGACAGAACACCTGGGAAGCATTGCCCCACCCCTCCACCTGGCAAACAGGAGGTACCTGGTTGGCAGGGTGAGGGCTGCTGGTAGGAGAAGCCCTGAGATGGATGAGGTAATAGGCCATACCTGGAAGGGTGATTTATCTCATTGGAACACAGAGGTGGAGGTGTCTCTCCCTGGAGAGCTGGGTGTGCCCTGTATACAGGAATCCTGCACTCAGAGTGGTGTGAGCAGCCAGGCTACCAAAGATCCTTTTGCAGTTGGTTGGCTGGTAGAATTCTAATCTGAGAACTAAACAGGTCACTGGCCTGAGGCTCACAAGATGTGTGTAGATGAGAGAAGGGAGACACATGGGTGGACAGCCATGTGGCGGAGAATGACTTCAGCACACTCTAGTATCTGACTGAGATGCCCTGGGAGACAGTACAGCACAAGGATGGAAGTTGAGGCAGTCCACTGTAGGGCTAGATGGAAAGCAGGACATGTTCACCTTGGAATCCTACCCCAGGCAGTTTTTTTTTTTTTTTCCCAAAAGCCATTGGCTTTGACCACAGTAATGGTTGACTTCTATCTAGACTGCTGAGAGTTAGTCATCTTATTCTTTTCTTTGCTCATCTGACTCAAGACTAGCCATTCTCCGTGGCATACCTCCCTCATATAAATGACCAGAGACGACCAGGCCCTGTGCTTCTGGGAAGGGGTGGTAGTTATGGAACTACCTAGAAGAGTAGGCTGCCCCTGGAGTCCATCACTGCTGTACTAGACTCTCCAGCCTGCACAGTATTATATTCCATCAGACCTCTCATGCCACTTGGTCTATAAGGAACAGAACAGCATTGCAAATCCTGATAACAAACTGAAAAGGAGTTTGCTGCAAAGATGCACCACGGTGGGCAGGGTGAGATCTGAGACAACCAAGTCAGGCAGGGGCCTTTCCGGAGCCCTGGCATCACTGTCTCTGTCCTGTTCCACAGCCTTGTCCTCATTGTCCTCTTGTAAACCATGGTTACTCTCATCCTTGTTTTTAAAGGTTGACTCCTTTACCCTCCATGCTAACCCCAGCCTGGAGCGGGGATGGCAGTTTCCAGACCAGGCATGCAGTTCCCTGAGCTGGGGCACTCCCTGGAACAATGACTGGGTGTGGGACCTGTTCTTCTTCTGCTGGGGTGAAGGATTAGAGGCAGACCTGTTTGGTAATTAATGGAGAATAACTGAGTACTGCTGATTTAGTTGATAAATGCTTTGGTAGGTATCCCTTTCCTTCTCAGACACCCAACCTGTAACTTACCTGGACACTCAAACTGGGGGTGCTAATGGCAAAGACCTTCTGAGGCCTCTTTTGGAATAATTAAAGATGACCTTTGGTGTTAGTTTGCACATCACCCAAAGAGCTTGGAAATTGCCCCGGGATGTCAGAAACTGGAAACATTTTTGCAAATTCTTACCTCCGCTTCTGCCACCCTATGGGCACCACCAGCTCTATAATTTGCAGAGCCCTTGTGCAGAGTGAAAGTGCATTCAGGGTAGTAAAATACCTGGACAGTGACTATAGAGCAGGAGGCCAAGTGTGGACACTTCTGAGAGTAGGACTGTGTGGGCCTGGGCCTGCTTCTAGTGGCCCTAGGCTGTCACTGTTGCGTAACACACATGCACGCACACAAATATAGATGCCACTACTGTAGAGCTAAGGAAGCCCTGTACCATGAGCTTTTCCCAGGTCTGTCTGCCTCATTTTTTTTTTCAATTAGTTATTCATATTCATTCCCCATTCCCCCAATCCTTTGTTGTATTTCACACCTTTTTCTGCATTTCTTTTGGTAAGGAGCCAAACTCATTTGTGGAGAAGGCCCCTCTTCTGCCAGGAAGCAGCATCATGCAGCCCTAGCAGGTGTGTTTCAGGTCTTTAGTGGGTGGAGCTGTGTTGTACAACGTGGAGGAGCCAGGGAACGGCTCACACTGGAGAGGCTGCTCCAGAAGTCAGGCAGTCAGGCAGTTCACTTATCTGGACTGGAAACCAAAGCGCTGAGTCATAGGAATGTGTGGCAGAGAATGTTAAGTCATAGCCGTGCTAGGGAAGTGTTTATCAGACTTTTATGTTTGAACTGGAGAAAAGCAGAGTCATCCCTTTGTTTGATCCTACTAGCTGGCAGCCGTACTTCTTGGTGTCATATTTAGAATAAGAAAAACAGAGGATGTCAGAGAGGCTCCTGAGGTCATACTGAATTACAGTTTACGATTTTGGCCTCATAATTTGCACTTCATAGAGCTTCCTCTCAGATTAGATTAGAAGCTGCCTCTCTGTATTTAAAAGGTACACTACATTGAGCACCCTTGATTGTCACATACTGAGGACTTCCCCAGTGGCAACTGTGTGTGTGTGTGTATAATATACATATATGTATTTATATGTAAGCTCAGGGTACAGGGCTTGCACATACACACACACACACACACACACATATATATATATATATATATATATAATTTAAAGTGAACACACAGTCCTTATCTCATGATTTTTTAAAGTTTTCATTTTTTAAATGTTGATAATGTTCATCCCAAAATTGATGGTCCTTAAGTATGCTGAATATATTAAGTATGACCATGTTAAGTATGTGGCATTATGTTTATTCACATGCTCCTGTAGCCTTACTGGGTCTGTTTCTTTCATCTCAGCTATAGTTTAGTCCCCATTTAAACAGTCATTTCCCATCCTTCAGTGCCCTCCACCCCAGATCCCAATGATCACCATCCTACTTTATTTTTCTATGATTCTGACCATTCTAGGTATTTCATGTAAATGAAGATTAATATCTATCCCCTTGCAACTGTCACATGCTGCTGCAAGGTTCATCTGTGTTGTAGCATGTGTCAGAATCTTTCTTGAGGTGGATTTTGTTATATTTATGAATATACTCTATTGTGTTTAGACTTTCATCTATGATTGACACCTGGGTTACTTCCTCCCCTTATAACACAAACGACATGCCTGTGAACTTGACTGTATCTCCTGAAGATACCTAGTGCATCTCCTCTCATTTTCCCTGTTAGAGGCAATTTTCTGGTCCTATGCAGGCCTTCTCTGGTCTTTGTCTCTGAATTATCACCATGGGCAAGTGACATAGATGATGGCATGAACCTGGAGGAGGAATTTGTGCAGGGGTAGATACATCTGTAACGTGTAGATCCAGATATAGTATGGGGCCAAAAACTGAAGGTTAGCGAGGTGCAGAGGTGGGCACAGCTGGGAGGGTGGGTGTGGTGCCCAGGTAAGAGAACAGATTGAAGTATAGGAGCCCAGAAGAGTTCCAGAGGGCTGAAGGAAGCAGGAAGGCCCTGACAGGTTGTGTCTTATCAGCTGCCCAGAAGGAGGATTTGTGTAGTAGGATTAATAAGTACAGAATGAAGATGGAACTTCCTCTGCCAAGGAACTGATGAGAGCTGAGTGGAGACATGTGCAGGGTATGGAGGATCTCAGCCTAGATGCAGACATGGGACTCCACCCACCTTGGCCCTGGAGTTTGTCCTTAAGTTGGAGTTCAGCACCCCCTCGCACTGTAAACAACGAGTCTCTGAAATTTGTAAACAGGAAAATGACAGATTTTCTAACACAAGGAGACCCAGAGGAGAGAAGCCAGCGTCATCCTAGCCTCAGCCTCCTGTCTCCCCCAGGATTCTGCCCGCAGCCCCCGTGATGCTGTCCCTGTCACACATTCACATCACTCCCTACCTTTACCCTTCAGCAAGCTCCTGTCTTACAATATGGCTGAGTCCTTGCCTACATGTTATCTTTTCCTTGTGCGTGCATACAGCCCTGGGAGATGGCCGTGTGGTGCAGTGTAGCCTCCGGCCACTGCATGGTCTAAGCTGCTGCAGATGACTATTAGGCTAGCTAAATAACAAGTCTCACAGGACTGCCAAGAGGCTCCAGTTGAGTTAGCTCAGGTAGCTGCCATAACAAACAGCAGAGATCAGGCACCTTAAAACAGAGGCCATGCATTTCCTCAATTGTGCCTGCTGAAATATACTCAGATGAAGGCAAAATGGGTGCGGTTTCTCCTAATACACACCTGCATTTGCAGGTGGTTGCCTTTCCTGGCTTCTCCTCACCATCTAACTCCTGAGTGTGTCCCTGTCTTCATCTCTCCCCCTTTCTCTGTACTGGGATAGAACAGAGAGCCCCCAGCATACCAAGCCTGTATCCTATCACTGAGTCACCTCCTCCAGCACCTCCTCTTGAAAAGACACCGGTCTAACTGGGTTAGGGCCCACCTACAGGGTTATGGCTTAAACACAAGCACAGGGGATACCCTAGAGTACCAGCATAACCCTGCATAGAGCAGCCCCAAATGGATCAGATGGGCAGTGTGGATGTTTCTCAAAACCCTAGACCTGTTACTTACGGGATGGAACTGTCTTGGGGGCCTGTGATCTTATCTTCTCTTTAGCCCCTAATCTCTGCACTGGGTGCCCACATTGTAGCTGAGCAGCTCTTGCTGCTGACTGGCCTTCCACAGTCCCTGGCTGGCTTTCCTGCTTCTGTCCCCACCCAAACCTGAGTCCTGGCTGCCAATCCGTTTCCAAAACAATAATACCATGTCTTTGCAACCCAGAATCTACCCTTTCATGCTCTCCCCTCACTTCCTTCAGTTCTTCCTGCTTCTGTACTCCAACACTCCCATCCTCTGCCCTGCTGCGCTGGCCAATGTGTGGACCCTCAGCTCGTGGACTTGCTGTGTGGTACCGGTAATGAAGTCAGTAAGGGGAAATGGCTCCCTTCTGAGTGAGGTCACATGATTTAATTCTAGCATAACCCACATACAGGCTACCTCAAGCCCCAAATTCATGGAGCTGTGGATGATGAAAGGAAGTTCTATTTATCTTAAGAAGCCACTGGATATTTGAAGCCATGCCAGGCTGGGGTCTGAATGGTGTTGTCATTGTGAGCTGATGAGTTTCACAACTTGGTGCCATAGTGCCTTTTCTTGGAATGAACAGGTCCCTGAGTATGTCCAGAGCACTTAGGCTTACTAGAAAGCTTTGGGAAATCCCCAAGGCATCTGTGGGTTAAAGATGCTCCCTGGGTGATTGACTCTGTGTGGGGTGATTCCCCTCAGAGACATTTACTCTCTTTATTTGGTTGTCACACCTAGGCGTGTCCAGGGCAGAGGCCATGGCTGCTATTGACACCTAGCTGGTAGAGGCCAAGACTGCTGTTCATCCTATAGAGCTGGGTCCAGTCCTAGTACCCCTAATGCAGAAAGTCTGGCTTCTGCTGATAGTAGTGTGGATGGGTATTTCCTGGCCACACCCAGCAGATGTCCATGCTGTGGGAAGTTTGCTCTGTGACCTGGGTTCCTCTGCTGTGCAGGTGAGAATCCAGGGAAGAAAAGAGGGATCACTCTGTCCAGTGTGGCTCAGGGCAGTCATTGCCTCCAGTTCCCTGGTGGTAGTAAAGGTTAGCCATGCTTACAGTCTGCAACATACTTGGGAACACAGCCTTTACATGTTTCTGCACAAATGGATGTTCCAATGGCCAAGACACACACTCTCTTTTCTTCTCTGTTGTGCATGAGGGATTGAGAATCAATCCCAGGGCCTCATGCACACCAAGTACTCGCTACCCAGTTCTATCTCCAGTCTCCCAGCTCCTCTTTTTTTGACTTCTTTTTAAAATAATTTTTTGAAATTATAATTACATAATTTGCCCCTTTCCTTCTCTCTCCCTCCTAAATATATAAATACAACCAGATCAGCCAGTATAATGTTACTTGTATATGTGTGTTTTCAGGGCTAACCACTTGATACTGAAGCCTTGTGGACTTTCCTCTTTCCATGTTAGTCTGTCTTTTTGTGCCTTCCTCGTTCAGTTCCTGCTTAGGCAGCCATATTGATGAGACTTCATCTAGGAGACACATTCTCATAGCAAACGTTCTGTTCCTCTGCCCTTTCCAGTCCTGCCTCTTCTGCAATGATCCCTGAGCCTTAGGCACAGGCATTTTACTGTAGATGTATCCATTGAGGTTGGACACCACATCTTCTTGTTCTCTGCATTTTGATTGGTTGTAGTTTTCTGTAATGGTCTTCATTTGTTCCAAATAAGAGTGTTTCTTTGATGAGGGGTAAGGACCACTTATTTGTGGGTATAAGGATAAGTATTTAGAATGCAGTTGGGGACCACTCCCAGGCTCTCTTGAAAGTTTGTGTTTTGCTCTTCCCCTTAGAATAAGGGTTGCCAGAAAAGGAAACATTTATTTGGAAATAAATAGTATTTGTATACAAAATGTCTCTAATTCAGGCAAACCCACTCCATAATTAATTCCTAGGGAGGTGGTTGCCTGGTGTTTCAGGCAGCAGAAAAAAAGAGGTCTCTCAAGGTACACAGGCATGGAATACTGACTGGTGGCTAGAGCTACTCAATAGCATTGGTGACATTTGCTCAGTAAGAGACAGGGATCCACTTCCTTCTGTAGTGCCAAGCAGTAAACCTCCATGGTCTTAGCATAATAACCTCTGACTTGGGCCAAGAGTAGACAAACACACACTTGTCACTTCTTCAAGGATGTATGTATCAGTTGGGGTTGGGCACCACATTCTAGAGATGGTTGGACCTATCTCTTGATAGCCAACTTTATTCAGAACACCGGATAATTTATACTCTGAGTTGCAGAGAGAATCTCTTGTGTACTGTGTAGAACTATCACCTGTCAATAAAAGGCTGATGGCCTGTTAGCTGAGGTAGGAAATAGGAGGTGGGAGTTCTGGTAGGGAGAGGGGAGTTCTGGGATAGAGTCAGGCATGGGAAGGAATCACCCTTGGGAAGGAACTCTGGGGAGACAGAAGCATGAAACTGAAGAGAGGTAACCAGCCATGTTCACTCAGAATAGAATAAATGGGTTAATTGAGTTATGTGCTAGCAGGAATGAGCCAAAGCTTGTGGCCTAGGCATTTATTCATAACTAAGTCTCAGAGTCATTATTTCAGGGAATGGGGCACAAGCCCATGGAAAAGCCCATGATTATACTGTGTTATACTCCTATCTGCTACACCTTGGAGCTAGGGTTCTTATATCCACTTCAAGGTTTACCTCTTCGCAGCACCACAGAGTTGAACCAGGTCTTTAACACATGGGTCTTTGAGGGACCCTTCTCCAAGCTAAGGCAGAAAGTTAGCAGAGACTTTAAAGACCTGTAATTTATCATACTAAATAAGGTTTTAAAATCCCCAAAGGCATTGTCCCCTTAACTACAGTAAGGTGATAGTACATAGCAATCTTTCTTTCTTGATCTCTTTGAACTTATTTAGCAAACGTAATAGCTGACTCTCCCAACTTAAAATGTATGTGGTTTTGAAAGACCGCACAAGATCCAGAATGCCATATGCTACTCATGTCCTTACTGGGCAGCTGTAAATGAACATAGCACTGTGCTAGCAGCAGCTGGTGACAGAAGAAAGCCAACTGCCTTAGAGATTGAGGTACCTGGTGGGTGGAGCTGGGGCAGGTAAAGGACAGTCTGGGTAGAGGGGAGTTTTCGACAAAAGGATCACAATGGGGATGCTAGGGTAGTTGGTTGAGTTTTCGTTCCCATCTCTATCTCGCCTTCTCCTTTAGTAACGACTGCTTTCAATTCATTCCAATCACTGCTTCATCTTGCCTCTCCCACAGGGAGCTTAGATAGTCTGAGGGCTTGGTATTAGCATCGCATTTGAGAGTGGTCCAATGTCACTGCATGCATTACTAATTGTTTCTGTTTGCTTCTGATGGTATGATCATTCCTCAGTATTTGCTGGCCGTTACTTCTAGGACTGCTGAGCATAGCAGAGTCGAAAGATGCTCAGATCCCTTCTGTAAAATGGCAGTGTTTGCTCAGAACATAGACCCGCTTTCTTGTACAATTCAAATCATCTCTAGTAATCGTACAAGATAAATACAGTGTTGGCAGCTATTAAACTATTACTCAGAACAATGACAGGATAAAAGCTTGCATTTTGGTGGGAAGGCAACTTGGAAAGGTTTTAGATAACTTCAGTTGTAACATATTGTTACAGCTCTATTTTATTTCAAATTGTTATTAATGTCTTATTATACCTAGTTTACAAATTAAACTTTGCCCCAGGCATGTCTTTGTAGAAAATGTATAAATAAAGCTTAGCCCTGTTTGCTGTTTCAGTCTCCCACTGGAGGCCCTGGAACTTGTCCTTCTCTGAAAAGGGAGACTCATCTTTCTTCTGCATAAGCAGTACATATTCTTCTCATCTAGACACACACATGCATGTACGTACACACACACACACACACACACACATGTACATACACACACTCCATTGCTCTCTAAAAGTATGTTTACTTTACATTTTATCTGCATACATTAGTGATGTGAAGAATGGTTTTTATTATGACAATGTCATTTGTATATAGAATGTATTTTGCTCATATTTACCCGCCACTACCATGTCTTGTCTCTCCTGATCCTTGATGCTCCCATTCCTCTTCCCAACACCCCCCCCCATTCCCTTGTCCATCTTCTATTTTTGTGCTTTTTGTTTGTTTGTTTGTCTGTTTGGTTTTGGTGAGCCAACTAATTTTATTAGGGTTGCTTACATGAACATGGGTCAGGGATTATTTACAAGAAAGTGGGCAACTTACCAGTTGTACGCCACCAAAGAAAACATCTCTTCTCTCTTCAAGCATCTGTTAGATGCCTCAGACAGTATTAGGATCCTGTGAGCCCTTCCCTCCTTCATCAGAGAATGTCACACTGCCACACTCAATCTTGTTCTGGTAATTACAGCTACTGAGAGCTCATGAGTGCAGGAATCTTGTCAAACCCAGAAGTCAGAGTTCCAGAGCACTCTACCCTTTCCTCCTCCTCCTCCTTCTCCTTCTCCTCCTCCTCCTCTTCTTCCTCCTCCTCCTCCTCCTCCTCCTCTTCTTCTTCCTTCCTTCCTTCCTTTTCTCTCTCTCTCTCTCTCTCTCTCTCTCTCTCTCTCTCTCTCTCTCTCTCTCTCTCTCTGGTTCTTTATGCCCCCCCCTTTGTGATGTTCCCTGAGTCTTGTGGGGTGGTGATGTTTAGTACTGAACATTCAACAGTCACTCATTCTCAGTACCCTGACTAGTTATGAGTCACTACAGTAGTTGCTGCTCACTGAGAAGTGAAGCTTCTCTTACCAGAGTTGATCGTAACACTAACCTACAGGCCCAAACATAAATATATAGAAGGCAATTTGATAGTCACAACATATCCATCAAGAAAAACAACAATAACTTCCCTACTAAGGCCTGTGATCTCCCCAGCCAGAGACTCTGGAGCAGGCTTACCATACCTGTGGAGCAGACTTGAAATCCAATTGAAAAAGTATTATTTACCCTTGTACAGTCATGCCTCTATTGTATCAGTGGGTACATTCTACCTGGCAGGTTGGTATTATAGTTCAGAGTTCACAACTGAGTAATATTATTAGTGATTTTTCTACCTAGCAGCCTATATGACACCTTCTGGCACTATGAAAGCTGGTTAAGAGGAAGGAAACTTTGTAGCTCAGTTCCCGTTTGATTTCAGGATACCGTATAACTGAAGTATAGAGAGTCTTCAGCCGTAGGGACCTCCCTTACCAACAACTGACAGATAGGCTTGTGATTTTCGCTTGATAACCTGTGGCTTCTGGAAACAGTTTTTAATCTAGCCACACCAGGTATCTCCTTTCCAACCAGATTTTATTATTATTTTTTGATGAGCTTGAAGAGCAGGCTTTCTTATGGAGTTTCCATATACCCTGAGTTGTGGTTGACTCTCCCCACACCCCTTTCCCCATCTTCTTGTCTTTACTGGCATCCCTTCTCAAACTGTTCATTACCAGTATTCCTGCTTTGACTTTCATATCATATGCACTCTTTATACCCCTGCCCTTAAATCCCCTATTTCCCAGTGCCCCTTTCTAGTTTCCTGAAAGGCCATGTTCTTTTATCTGTTTGTTTTGTTTTAACATTGCTTATCCAAGAGTATGAAACTGATGTAGACTTCTCTGTCCTGCTACATGTGTCATCTGTAACGTGAGTTTCTCCTCACATGCTGCTGGGCATTTGGTTGTTCAGCTTCACAGACTTCTCTGAATATTGGAATCCTCATTCTATTTGTCTTTTTTACTCCTCATGTCTATTAGTTCTCTTACTCTTCAGTTCTAATAGGTACTTGATTGGCAGAATCAGGCCAGCTATGTAATACCATGACTTGTTTATGAGCCAGGCAAACTTCCTTGTCTCTCAGAGGACACTGAAGTTATGAGAAGGGGCTGTGGGGGAGGGGAATGTCACCCCCAAGAGGCATGGGTCCTTGGCTGACAGTTGTGATCCCAAGGCTGACTGAGAGGCCCTGAGACCTGATGCTGTTCTGCAGTGGGTGGGGAAAAGCCACACATCTAGAAGTGATGCTGCCAGGCAGCTGCTCTGTGTGACCTGGGGATGACTTACTAGCTGATTGGGTTGAGTTTCATCCTGTGTCAGTGGCACGTGAGAGAGGCATCCCTCCTCCTCATAGCCTCTTCATCCTCCACTCTGTGAAAATTACTCTGTAAGAGCAAACCCTGGGGGCTGAAAAATCCTTAGGCAAACCCCCAGACAACACAGATGCCATTCATGCCTACTCTCATACAGCCCTGTATAAAATGCAAAGGACTAGAGAGGAGAGTCCTGTTTGTAGGGCAATTCCAGTGAACAAGGGACTAGAATTCTTTGCTAATAAAACCTGTCCTGCAGGAACCACTTTACAAAGTTCAAGAGGGACCAAGGAAGTACTGGGTGGGCGCGAGTCAGTAAGAGAAGCCAGCTGCCTTCCCAGTTCACCTCCCACCTGATATCCTTGAAGAGAGCAGTGGGGATAGGTGGGTATCCCATTTGACTGGAATATACAAGAATCTAGACTGTCCTGAAGGATGTTCATGCTGCTCTGATTTGTGAGCCAATCTGAGTGTTATGTAGTTTGTGGTTGTGTAAGCATGTCACCCTTAATGGGGCTGTGTGCTCCTTACAAAGCAGGTTAAGCAACTGGGGAAGGTCTTCCAATAAGATAACCATTTAGAGGTGGACTCTCCAAATACTCTTAAGTGATGCTTTCCTCAGCCTCGTGGCTATTGAAATGATGGTGCTCAAGAGAAAAGACAGATAAGTGACCTACTGCAAGTTTTGCTTTCCTTAGATCCAAGGTGGCCAAGGCCATCCCTGCTAACAACATGGAGGAGCAGGGCCAGGAATTTGGTCTTCTTCTCAAAGGCTGGAATCCTTGACTGGGATATTTCCAACAATAGCAGCATCTATCAAAGGAGCAAACTACGGTGATTTATGTTGTCTTCTTTTTGTGATGTGAGTTATGCCGAGGACCTTGAGTGTGTTGAACACATGTTGGGGTTTGAGTTGCAGACAACCTTCTTTCTAGGTTGCAGTGATTAGAGGAGTCTTTGCTGACACAGTAAAGAGAGGCAGGTGTGTACCCACTGATGCCTGGAGCAGAGGTAGACAAGGGACCCTGAGCCCAGGGCAGGAGGGCTACGTTCACACCTGGGCTATCAACTCCTCACTGAGCAGCCATGGCATATTGCTCAAGATTGGAATTGACTCTCTAGAGCAGAAAAGGTGCTGTTCATGAGGCTTCGTGAGGGTTTCTACAGTGATGGATGGGGAAGGAGTCCTTCTGCAGAGTGAATGTGCATTTCACTGGCCTCTAACTCCAGTCCTTTCTGTGGGGACTTTACATTCAAAAAGACCTGAAACTTTTTGAATGTTAACATGATGGGACAAGTAGAAAATTCTAGACCACCAAACTCTGCTTCAGGCATGAAATTATGAAAAAATATTACACAGTATTTCCTTCAAGCCTTTCATACACAGTGTCTATAAGACAAAAGTGAACTTTGTGCTTAGCATCAAGTTTCTTCCAATATATTAATGTAAATATTTCAAAATGTAGGGAAGAAAAAGAAATCCCAAACCTGGAGAATCTCTGTTTCAGATAAGGAAACTCAGTCTGTATAATACCTTACATCGTTGTTTCAGTTTCCCTTCAGTTAACTTTAAAAATATTTCTTTTTTTAATTATGTTTATTTATATGAGTTATTAAGATATGTGCATGTAAGGTTAGCTGACCTTGGAGGTCAGAAGAAGGCATTGGATCCCTTGGACCTGGAGTCCTAGGCAGGTATATGTTGCCTGTCATTGTTGCTAAAACCTCTACAAGAGAAGCAAGCAACTAAGCCATCTTTCTAGACCTTGCTAGAAAGTTAACTTTCAAGCTTAAAGCAGAATGGTTGATGGGCCAGAACATGTAAATGAGTTTAACTCTAGCAAATGGTCCCTTTGTCCTAGACATACCAGGCCATTCTGTACCCCCACTTCAGGACCTTTTTCCTCTGACTCAGTTTGTTCCCAGGCAACTTAGGATGCTTTCTAGATGTCCTTAAATGCCTTCTATTTTAGAATTTCCTTTCTAGCCCTACTTTCCAAATCTAAAACACTGGGGTGGATAACCTTAGCTAATCAAGTAAAGGGATGGCTGGTATCTAGAACTGACCCTATTGCTTTTGGTATTTCTCCTGTCTCAAACCTGTTCATTAGAGACTGGGCAATAGCTTATAAGCCTCATGTCTACTCATAGATGGCATATTCTGAAAGGCTGGTCCTTGGGTTAATATCCTTGATTAGGACTTTTTGTTGTTGTTGTTGTTCTTTTGTTTTTTTTTTTTGTTTTTGTTTTTGTTTTTGTTTTTCAGATAGGATCTCATTGATCCTGGCTGGGATAAGACATGTAAAATATACTAGCCTTGAACTCACAGAGATCTTCCTGCTTCTGCTTCCCAAAATGCTATGATTAAAGGCATATGCCACCACACCAACTCCTAGATATTTAAACAGTTAACAGTATCCCTCAAAATCCCAAAGTATATTGGAAGTCTTTTGGTGATGAGAAATAAGCCCAAGGCCTTGTACATGCTAAGCACATGCTCTGCCACTGAATCACCTTTGGCTTGAGGTTGGATTTTAATAGTCTCTGAATTCTACCAATGATAAAAGTTCAACTCTTAACACCGTGTGTGTGAGAAGTTACCCAAGAACCTGCCCCTGCACTGTCCCCATTCTTTCTGCCTGAGTGTCCAGCTCATGTATGGCTCTCCTCCTTCCCAGCCTTATCTCACCTGCCTCCCATTTCTTAACCCTTGCATGTGCTGATGACTCTTGGCAGGGCCTCCTGGCCTCTGGCACTGGGCAGTAAAGCAGAGGGAGAAAAGCTGCTGATGTGAGGACAGAGCCTGAGATCTAGGATAGCCTGTCTTGGATGTTGTGAGAGGCTGGGTGGAGAGGATAACCATGTGAGTGGGATAGGTTACTTACTCTTTCTACTGTTGCGTAGACCACTTCTGTTATGTCATCCATGGGCAAGATTGGGAGAAAAGGACCCTTGCAGACAGCAAATGACTTCCTGGTGGCCTGCCAGTGGCAGAAGATGCTGTATTTCATGGACTAGATCGCAAACATTTCTCAGGAAGGTGGCAAACAAGACTGAATATAGGCTTGAAGGCAGGGGCTGCTCCAGGGCTGTCTGCACAAGCCTTGACTTGGGTTTTTGGAGTACTGTGCATCTGTATTTGATATAGATAATAAAACTCTTTTTTTTTTTTTCATCTTAGCTGTTTTTAAATTGTGTGGTTCATTCACATTATGTAGAAATTGCCACTCTCTACCTCCAGGGCTTTTCGTCTCTCCAGTTGAGCCTTCTGTACCCTTCAACTTCCTGTGTCTCTATCCAGCCCTGGCCACCCTACATGCCCTGCGTTTATGCATTTGGGTCCTCCAGGGATCTTACATAAGTAAAATCGTATAGTGTGCATCCTTCTGAGACAACTTACTCTGAGCATAGTGTACTCAGGGTCTTCTGTGCTGGAGCCTGCACCATGGTCTCCTTCCCTTTTCGGGATGGATGAAATTAGATTTCATGTGTAGAGCGCACTTTACCCATGATTTCAGGGATGGGCACTTTTGCTATTAAGACCAGCAGCATTCCAGACATACAAGCAGGTAGTACTTTGTGCCACACCGCTTTGTTTTGGGACAGCAAGACGAGTTTGGAGAGGCTAAAGGTCATGTAAGAAATTGTCCATACAGCACGGAGTTGCCATTGAACCTTGGCCAGCTAGATGGCTGTCCTGTCAGAGGGGTACATGTGTCTTCTGTGCAGTCAGACTTTTTCAGAAGGTAGACTTGTCACAGTTGACTGCTTTCAGCTGTGGCTGACCTTTTGCAGGTCACATCCTAAGGGCATTTAATATTTGCCCATGTCCTATCCAGTTGGTACTGATGACCTCCTGAGAAGACAGAAATACCCTTTGTATTTTTTTCTGAGGGAAGGCACAAAGTTGCTTAGGATGAGCATGCTTCAACACCCACAAACCCTGCTTCTTCCCCCTCAGATGATGCTGGAACAACAAGATTGTTACACCCCAGCCTTTCAGGTAGCATTTCCATGGTTTATGATTTGTATTCTGTTCGTAGACAGCATTAGGTCACAGAAGGAAAGCAGAACATACATGTAAGCAACTCTTGTGTTCTGTAGTCCAACTGTCTGCCACTCAAAGTGTATGTAGGGGAGATAGTTTCCAAGTAAGGTTGAAAAATGTGTCAAACAGAGCATGAATTTTCTTCTAGGATTTATGTTGATATGTTAGAGGTGCTGAGAAAGCCCTGCAAAGGAGACACCAGCATAACTTTCTTTCTTTTTTTCTTTTCTTTTCTTTTTTCACTTTGCATTCCAGGTCTTTTATTCCTTATTTGTACATTAGGCCATGAGTTTGTATGGAAGGGGCTCCAGCAGCTCAGATTCCTTTCTGTTAGTCCTCACAAAGTACGCTTCTCTGGGTGGCTCAGGCTGGCGCTTCAGATGGACCCAGGTGACCCTCTCTTTGGCTTCCCTCTTTTTCTGATTATTCTCCTTCACCCACTTCAGGAAGCTGTCTGCTCTTCAAGTGCTCAATGTGTTCAGTCCACACAATGATCCTCTTGGCCAGAGTCTTGCCCTTAACTTGCTTGTTTACAATGATGCCTATGGCATGCTGGTTGACACTGTAGATTCTTCCAATTTTGCTGTGGTAATGTTTATGGCGCATTCCTTTATGAACAATGCCCATTCCCTTGATATCCACAATATCACCCTTCTTGTAGATTCACATGTATGTGGCCAGAGGAACAATGCCATGTGACTAGAAAACAGAGTGAGTGCCCTTCGTCTTTCCCTTGTGTTGGTCATTTTGTTGAATTACTGGAAGACAGCTGCTGCAGCCAAAAGACCAGCTTAACTTTCTTTAATTGAACATTTTTTTAAAATTATTTAGCAATTGATCCCTCTCTCCACCATTGTTTTTCTTTTTTTGTATTCTGCTGCTGGGAGTGAACCCAGGGTCTTACATGAACTCCATATCTAGCCCGATTCCTTTACTTAGGTGACTACCTACTGATGCCCTTTGAGGATTGATGCCTCCGGTAAACGTATCATCTGCTAATGTAGCAGTGACTATGAGTGAAAAGGGTTCCTTTCATGGACCATTCACTTTGAAAATTACTACTACTGCTGCTGCTGCTAGTACTACTACTACTATTATGAGTGTGTATGTGTATGTGTGTGTGTGTGTGTGTGTGTGTGTGTGTGATAGAGAGAGAGAGAGAGAGGTGCATGGTATGGGTATGTGTGAGATACACATACAGAGAATATGTGTGTGTGAATGATGCATGTGCACATTGTATGAGTGTGTGCATGCACGAGTACCTGCAGAGGTAGACAGACCTGTTCAGTCCTTTTACCTTTACACGGGTTCTTTAGATTAAATTCAGATCAACAAAGGCAGGCAGTGGTGTGTGTGCCTTTAATCCCAGCACTTGGGAGGCAGAGGTAGGCAGATTTCTGAGTTCAAGGCCAGCCTGGTCTACAGAGTGAGTTCCAGGACAGCCAGGACTATACAGAGAAACCCTGTCTCAAAAACCAAAAAACAAAAAACAAAAAACAAAAAAGAAAGAAAGAAAGAAAGAAAGATTCTGTTCAACAGGTTCAGGTTCTTACAGTAAGGATTTTATACTTTCACTGAGCCATTTTTATCCTCCCCATGAATCATTTGGCTTATCTGTTCATCTTGCCCTCTGATTCTGATTTGATTTGGAGGATTTGATTTGGCTGCATGAGCCCGCTTGATTGTCCCCTGCCACACTTTGGCAGGGCTGCACTCCGTTGACTAACCATGGGCACAGAGAGCCTCACTTTGGAAGGACTGTGAAGGAACTCCAGTATCTTGATTTGTTAAATTCAGCCATGCCACAAATACCATGTCACAGTCAACTTCAGCATGTCACTAGAATCCTAGCCCCAGTGCCAACAGGAGAACCCTCTGGAGCTACTTATTCCAGACCTATTACAGACTTCACAACCTGAGGCAGGTGGGAGGGGCTGAAGTCTACCAGGAGTCAAGGTTGCAAGATTATGGTGAAGGCCGTGAGTGGGCAACTTTGCAACAACCTTAGCTTATGAAGAACTCTCTGCCAGGATATGAGTTTTCTTCAGCATACTCTGTTTTCCCAGCCTATGCCCATCCATCTGGCCCCAGAAAGCTGATCACTAGCAGCTGACAGCTGGCAGCACCCTTCCAGAAGTCTTCCCACCTTCACTTGCAGGTGCCTTTTGCTTTGATTTGAGAAGACGTCTTGGACAACCATTTCTTAGTTATCTTGTCCCCGGAGATGCCAGAGGCACACACATGGCCTGGGGCCCTTTCTCACCAGTGTCTGCATGGAGTACAGCCACACCTCTGCCTCTCTAGACCCCAGGGCTGTGTCTGAAGGGTTGAGCCCCAGCTGAACCCAGGCCAGACTAGGAGGAGCCAGACTGCTTGGTCACCTTCGGCTGTTACACTGCCAGTTCTTCAGAGCATTTATAAGAGATTAATCATTCAAGGAGGGAAACTCAGCACCCACTGGAGTCTAACATGAGCTCTGGAGAGCCATCTTGGCCCTCTTTTCTCAAGGTCAGAGAGATGGTGTCTCTAAGGGCTGATTGCAAGACGTGCTAAGGAGAGCTGGGTTGCAATTCCTAGGATGCTTTTGGGAAGGTCAAAGTGAAGAGCATCATGCTCTGGATCTAGGAGGACTTGAAAAATGTGGAGAGTGCCATGTAATACTGCAGCTAGGAGCACAGTTGGTCCTCACATGCCTTTTCTATCCTCACCTCCACTCCCTTCTACCCAATGCTGGCCATGCAGACATGCTGTGGAATAGTAAAGCAGCCCATAGTCGGACCAGCTCGGTGTAACTGAATGAATTAAAAGCTTTTGGAAGCTCATCAGGCTGATGAAACAACAGAAAGCATGAGTATGTGCCGTCACTGCTCTGGCCCCGCCTCCAGCATTGCTCTAGACCCCACAGCAACTGTGCATTGGAAGGTCTGTGTCTCCCACACCAAAGCTGTTGAAACAGAGCTAGCACAAGGGTTGATTCCTCGACCTTCACATGGCTGTCATAAGGCAGAACTGGAATGGAGATGCCTGTCCATCCAACTCAAAAATCTGGGCTGTCACCGTGAGTCGCTGCTAGACTTCTGATGGCCATATCCAGGCACCACTCTTGATTCCCATGGATGGCAGTACCTGTGAAACAGGTCTCTGGGGATGAGTGAGGGACAGCCTGGTCAAAGCAGCTGGCAGAGTGCCTACGAAGAGTGCTTAATTTATGAAATACGTTTGTCTTTGTTTGTTTGTTTGTTTGTTTGTTTTGTGTTTTGGTTTTTGGTTTTTTGTTTGTTTGGTTTTGGTTTTTTTTTTTTTGTTTTTTTTTTTTTTTTTTTTTTTTTTTTTTGAGACATGGTTTTTCTGTAAAAAAAACCTGGGTGCCCTGGAACTCACTCTGTAGACCAGGCTGGCCTTGAACTCAGAAATCTGCCTGCCTCTGCCTCCCAAGTGCTGGGATTAAAGGCATGCACCACCACTGCCTGGTAATACATTTGTCTTTTAAAGAGGAACTCTTTATTTTTAAAAAGAAAAATTCCATGCACCTATCTCTCTATCAATTTTAATAATAAAACAATAATGTCTTTCCCTGGGGGCATGCTACTCATAGTAAACAACAGAGTACAACATTTCAAAACTATGCTCTGGCATAAATTTTGCATACTATCATATATTATTTAAATAAAGTATGTTTGAAGAAATCTTGAAGAAACAAAGGAGTAAGGATATAAACACTGTGGCTCAGCAAACACACCACGCATGAGGAGCCTTCTGGGAGCAGGAGTCCTCCAGGGCAATGCCCCTCCTCCCTCCTCTGTCCAAGTCCTTGGCTTAATGAGTAAGCATGGAGAAATAAGACAAAATGGTGCCTCACACCTGTAATACAGAAGACTGGCAAGGCTGCAGCTAGAGGCCTGGGTGGGCCACATGTGGAAACCCAGTCTCAAAAAGGAAAAGACATTTTTGCATTAGTTACTTTTCTACCTGCTGTGACAAAATACAGATAAGAAGCAATGCAAGGGAGGAAGAATTTATTGATGTTCATGTTTGAGGCTGTGGTCTGTCAAGGCAGGAGCATAGAGTGGTCATACAGTATCCACAGTTAGGAAGTAGAGAGAAAGAGAGATGCATATGATGCTAAGCTCACAGTCTCTGGTTTTTTATTTTCCAGTCTGGGACCCCACGGACACATGGGATGGTGCCACCCACATTCCTTCCTCAGTTAAAAGTTTCCAGAAACAGCCACAAAGACATCCAAACTTGAGTTTTGATGATGATGCTACAAAGATCAAATAGTGAACTATTTTCTCCTTGTGAGCATGGAGGGGATGCTGTCATCTGTACTGGGGCCCACACTGCTATTGTAACACATATGCACGTATAGTTAACATATAGGTGAAGACCGGCTTGTCTGCTAACAGAACTATTTACAAAAGTAGGTGCAGAATTGTACTGTGCCCATAGGCTATCGTTTTCCAGCTCCTGAGCTAGTAAAAAGGACTTGTAAACAGGCAATTACAGTATAATTCAATCATCTGGGTCTTTATCGTGAATGCAGAATGTTCTAGGAGCACTGAGAAGGGGACCTTGATCTAGCCTGGGAGAGAGACCTTCAGCTGAGATGATTGCCCTGATGGGAATGTGGAACTGTATTCATTTCTGCATTTGCAATCCATGACTCTTTCTCTTAGTCTTCTGCTTACAAGGGTGCCATCAGCTCACTGACAGAAAAACACATAAGCAGTGAGGAAGGTCTGGCATACTGTGACGGAATATGGTGAGCATAGGTTTTGATTGGAGGGGCCATTTTATGGTGCTGAGAAGGGAACCCAGAGTCTAGCACACTGAAAAGCATTCTGCCACTGAGCCACGCCCTAGTCCTTGGTGGGGACAGATATCATTCTTTCAAGTAGATGCTGAGCCAGACATGTCTGGGGCAGACAGGGCGGAGTGGTACACAGAAGAGCAATTCCATGAAGGGTCCTGAGGCTTTAGGGAGCTATGAGGTCCTAACAGGAGCTGGAGTTCAGGCTTGAGACAGGTGATCTGGTGCGTGAGCTACAGAGAGAACTTCAGGGAGCTGTGCTTCACCAAGCCTTCTCCTAAAGTCCTCAGCATAGCTGACCAGTCTGAGGGTGTTCTGATCTCAATCAGAAGTTTCTCACACTTGGCTCTTTTCCTGAATGTGTAGGCGTGCTTAAATATTGGTGTGACAGACCAGGTTTGTTCATCACTGTGTCACACTAGGAGAGGCTCTCTGAGCTATTCAGGACACAAGTTGGAGTTTCTCAAGTGGCAGTGTTTGTTACTTGGGATAAATTAGTGTGCATCTCTTGATTTTTGCCGAGAATGTGGAGGGTGTCTTGACACTCAAAGCTTTGTGGAGTTGAGCTCTTCCTTCCCCTCATTCTCATGTCTCTTATACCATTAACTCTTAATTCCTTTCCTTTTTTACAGGTGATGGTCATTAATGAAGTACACAATTGCAGATCAGGGCAAGATTTCTCAAAGTTTGGTTAATAGAAGCATTGCTTATTAGCAGTTTCTGCTGCCTTGTGGATATCTGTTGAACTTCCCCCAAATGACATAGAGGTTTCTATAAAGAGAATAAGACTCTTCCACAGTATAGAACTCTGCTTAGGGCTACCACGTAGTGCTCCTTTTTAAAGACAAGGAAAGGAGTAAGCGACTCCATGTATCATTTTTCCAGAAATAATCCCACATCAGCTGGTCATTCCACAGAGGTGATGATCTTGTTTCCCTGTAAACCTTGCTGGTGAAAAATGATCCAGTTTGGTAAAAATGCAGGAAGCCTCAGCTTTGGTCAATGGAGCATCATAGTTTGCCCTTCTGTGCCAGAGAGCTACTGGAAAAGCAGGGAAGCCAGGCCCAAGAACACTGTTTAGGAAAGGAGATGAAGTGTTGCCTGGGGTCGGAGGAATTGAAAACAAATCACACTGTTAGCCATGAAAATGGGGCCATGGGATGTTTTAAGACCCCTAAGTAGCTTTAATGCTGTGGCTTTGGTGTGGATTTCCTGCAAGAAAACAAAAACAACAATGCAAACAAACAAAGAAAGACAGGAGTGCAGAGTTTCCAGGAGGGGTTCATTCTCCCTTAAGCCCAAAACAGCTTGCAAGTCATTTTTCTACAGTTTCTTCTAACAAGCTCTAGTTAGTTTTTTTTTTTGTTGTTTGTTTGTTTGTTTGCTTGTTTAATTTTTTTTGTTTTACTTACAGTAAGGGTAAAGGGGGAAATAGAGATGAAGAGCAATTGTAACAGCAATTAACAAAAACCAGAGACAAAACTTTAAAGAAAAAAAAAAATTCCCCAGAGTACCTGGCAAGGATGTTGATGATGTCATTTAAGGAAGCTCACAAGCACGCCAACTCTAATTGGCACTTGTGTTGGCTACTGTTGACAACAGGCCTCCTGAAACTGGAGCATGAGCTTAGAGGCGAGAATGCAGAGAGAGTCTGAGGTTTTTCAAATGAGACAGTATATCTTGAATCTTGATGAAGTCTTTTAAGAAAAAAAGACTCCATATCCTACTAGAATAGAAATACTAAAAATGGTGGCCTTGGCTGCCTCTGCATGGAGAGGCTAATTGTAGCTCACACACTCCTACAGTCTGGCTTGTGAAGCCTGTTTCTCTTGTCCATATGTGACTCATCTTTGCATGTGTATGTGTGCTTCTATTGTGTGCACGTATGTATATGTGGGTATGTTCTTACAATTCCTATCGTTTCTAGCTTAAAAGCAGCATAAAGCACCTCCACAGTGGATAACACACTGGTTCCTGGGAGGCTACAAAATGCTATTTTGGAGAGAAAAAGCAATGACCCCATATTTCCTGCAACCCAGTTGGGGATTTTGTTTTATGTAAATCACTAGAATTTGAAGCCATATTGTCTTCTTTGTAGCATTGCCCTGAAATATTTCCTTCTATCTCTGATGACTCTGCTCAGGCATGAAGCAGGCAGCTGATATAGTGGCTGGCAAAACCCAGTGGTCCACTGATGGCAACAAGCTTATATGAGGGACTCCACCCTAAGAGATCTTAGGGGCAACTTATAGTCATTTAAACAACCCAGAAACCCAGAAAACAAAACCCACAGAGTAAACTTCATGGCTTGACTTCAGGCTATAAAATTTATTGCAAGCTGCTTGTTTTAAAAGCAAAAAAAAAAATTAATTCATCTTCTTTGTATGAACGTTTTGCCTGAATGTATCTCTGTGTACCTTGTATGTATGTGGTGCATGTGGAGGCCGGAAGAGGATATCAGAGCCCCTGGAAGTAGAGATTGCAGATTATTGTGACTGCCATGTGGGTGTTGGGAATTGAACCTGGGTCCTCTAAAACAGCTGCCAGTGCTCTTAGCAGCTGAGGTGTCTTCCCAGCTCCCTACCCATGCATCTTGAGCCAAGGTCTCACTTGTTGCCCTGGCTGGCCCGGAACTCACAGAGATCCATTTCCTGTGCCTCCCACATGTAGGCATTAAAGGCAGACACCACCATGCCCTGCTGCAAAGCTTCTTTTTATAATATTTGTTTGCTTTGAAACAGCAGTGTGATGAGTTACCCCAGGCTGGCCTTGAACTCTTAGGTTCATAATAACTGTCTTTCAGACATTGGGTAGCCGAGACTTCAGGCATGTTCCACCATACCCAACTCTGTTTAAAAAAAAAAACTCTTGTAAACATATTATTTGTTCATTTACTGGTTGACTAGCATAGGGTCTCATGTATCCTGAGCTGCTCTTAAACTCCATGTGTAGATGAAGATGACCTTGAACTTCTGATTCTGCTGACCTCACCTGAAATGACAGACATGCCTCACCACACTGAGTTTTCTGCCGTGAGGGGAGAGAGCCTAGAACTTGGTGCATGCTAGGCAAACACTCTACCGACAAAATTATATCCCCAGTGTCTGATTTTTTAGATTGCATGAAAATTCATATCTCCTAAAAGGTGAAAGGAATATACATTCTCTTATTTTTTTTAATGAGCTTTGTCTTGCCTTCTTACCCTTATCACCATGTTACAGTTGACAGTTAATCGTAATAAGTTTAGGGACTACAAGAATAGCATGAACTGGAAAATAAAACTCAGTTTCCATTGTAGTCTCATAACCTTTTTTTTTTCTTAAAATCGTGTGTGTGTGTGTGTGTGTGTGTGTGTGTGTGTGTGTGTGTGTGAGTTCATGAGCAACAGCAGGCATTTGGAGAGTCAGTCCTCTTTCTACCCTGTAAGCTCTGGGAATCAGCTTCAGACAGTTAGGCTTGGGAGTAGCCCTACCCCCCACCCCACCCCGACCCCCAGCCTTGCTCTGCCTGCCATCTCACGGCCCTATTCGGGGCTTCATGTTTCAGGGAATGCCTCATTTTCCCTGTGAACACCAGCTTTTGTCCTCATGTCTTTGCATGGTGACACTGTAATCCATAATGATAGTTTTTGCTAGTCGTTGGTTTTTGAAAGCAGAATTTTCAGTGGCCACGAGTTTCCCTGTGACCTTTTCTCAGGAACTCGTGTCTTATACTTTACAACTGGTGAGGTCACTGCATAGGGAAACTCTGTGGGCATCTCTGAAAATTTCCATGGGAAAAATGTTACCCAAAGTGAGGTTTGCTGGGCCAAAGGGTAGATGCTACTTAACATAATGAGCTTTATATTGTTAAATTTCTTCCAGAAAAAGGATTCATGCTCCCACGCCTTGTACAAATCTGTACCTCTTTGTCACTCTTGAGATGAAAACATCTCTAGAAAGTATATATATATATATATATATGATTTTTCACTAACAGGATTGAATGTTTCCTGGGTATTTTCTAACTCATTTATATTCCATATTTTGTAAATTGTCTGGGTGTTCACACACATGTTAGTCTGTATGCTAAAAAATAAAACAAGAAAATAAATGATATTATAAGACATGTGGGTATAGTTTTATAAATGTAGGTATCTATAATTTTATTTATGATATTTTTTGGTGTACAAAAATTTTAACTAATTAAAGTTAGTAATGTAGTAACAACAAAAAATATCTATTAGTCTTTGAAAAAAGATTATATATTTCTACTTTATGTGTATGAGTGTTAGTCTGCATGTATGTATGAATATATGTATGTGCTTGTGTGTATACCATGCATGTCTGGTGCCTATAGATGTCAGAATCCTCTGAAATAGAAGTTACAGACTATTATGGGCTTCCATGTAGGTGCTGGGAACTGAACCCAGGTCCTCTGCAAGAGCAGCCAGTGCTTGTACCCACTGAGTCATCACTCCAGCTCCATCCTCTCCTTTCTTTAGGTAATTTTCTCCCATTAATTTTTAACACAGATATTCAATCTCCACAATCAGATAAGTAACTTATCCTCTTCCAACTTTGCAAAGATTCCTCTTATAAATCTTATTAGGGAATTCCTCATTACTGAAAATTGTTTTCTCTATGTCCCATTTTCCATCTTCTTTTTTTTTTATTAGATACTTTCTTTATTTACATTTCAAGTGATATCTCCTCTCCTGGTTACCCCTACGAAAAAATATCAAAAACAAAAACAAAAAACAAACCCTGTTTCTTCCCCCTTCCCCCAGCTCACCAACCCACCCTCTTCCACTTCCTGGCCCTGGCATTCCCCTATACTAGGGTATAAACCTTCACAGGACCAAGGGCCTCTCCTCCCATTGATGACCGACTAGGCCATCCTCTGCTATACATATGCTGCTGGAGCCATAAGTCCCACCGTGTGTACTCTTTGGTTGATGATTTAGTCCCTGGGAGCTCTGAGGGTGCTAGTAGTTCATATCGATGTTTGTCCTAAAGGGCTGCAAACCCTTCAGCTCCTTGGGTCCTTTCTCTAGCTCCTTCATTGGGGACCAGTCTAATGGATGGTTGTGAGTCTCTACTTCTGTATTAGTTGGGCACTGTCAGAGCCTCTCAGGAGACAGCTATGTCATCTTCTTTAGACATGCAGTTAGTTTCCTTATGATAATTCTCCACTCTAACAAGTCAAGAAATTTGATTATTGCCTTAAAATGATATAACTCCTATTTCTTGTAGTCTATCCATAAAATCTATAGGTACAAAAGTGACCTACCATGTTTTCCCTGTCTCTTAAGTTTTTTAATTAACTTTTTTGAACAGAACACATAGCTAACATATAGAATGAGGTGTGTGAAATCATTTGTCTTGCCCTTAAGTCTGAGGCCAGAGGTCCCTGTGGTATTTGCAGGATGCTTCTGAGGTTAGTGGCAGAGAAGGTAAGAGAGAGATGGTGGAATGGACTGTGGCTTGAAGCTTTTATGACCCTGTTAAACCTGCTGATGGGGTATTAACTTGCTTCATTAGAAGGCCGTTCCCATTGTTCTCTAGGGAATGGATTTCCAGGAGGTAGAGTTAATGCCAGGCTGTATCTCTGCTGCAGAGTGAGAGTTTCACCCCCATCTTTCTTGGGAACATTTTTTTCAAGGACTTTCGATCAAGGAAGGGGAGCAATTTACAAATATCAGACATTGCTGTAGGTATTGCAAGAGACAGTGTTTAAATGTAGGGCAACGGTGCCCTAGGACAGTTATAGGCTGGAGCTCCAGAAAGATTCTCAGCACAGCACTTTATACCCAGCCTATCCAGTATTTCAGTTGGAAGTCTAGAAATTAGGAAGTCACTGTCCTAGCTTCTGGCTCCAGACTCATACTCTTTATAAAGCCACCATCAGAGCTGTAGGCGCCAAGATTAGATTCCCACTAGATCTGTCCAGCAGAGCAGAATTCTCCCTGAAGCACTCCAACAACTAGTTCTCTTTTAGGTCAAGTCAGTCCAGAGATCAGAACTAGATAGCATGGAAAGTTATCTGTTGTGTGCCCCTGATTAGCAGACCCTAAATCACATTTCAAACATTTGTACAGTCCCAGAAGTAGTGTTTTTAGCCTGCAGCACATACTGCAGGAATGTCCATCCGGAGGAGGTTCCTGCTGTCTTGTGTGTCCAGTGAGCATCTCTCTCACCCCTAGAAATTAGGATGGCTATAGCTGTAGTTAGCATGGGTAGGTAAATATTCAGCATATTTGACAGGTTCCCCGTGTTCTGCTAGCATTGGTGATTGATTGATGGAGGAGAAATAATCCAGATCGGTAAGTCTTGGTCTTAGACTTTTTACAAACATTGCTCCAGTAAGATTTTTTTTTTCTGATGAAGTGTTTAAATCCTAATGACTCAGTTTAACTTCCTATCTAACTAATCGGCATAATCTTATCTATAGCAATGAGAACAAATTTGAGAGCCCGGGGATGGTGAAGCTTCCTCATACTTCTGAAATTCTTTGGTGGATTTTTTTACAAGATAACAGATTGTGCGGGCACACTTCATGTGCCCAGTACATTTTTTTGGTAGAAGTTAAACACGGGAGCCAACTTCGTAGATTTCCCTCATTCCCACCCCAACTCCCACCCCTCCACCCCTCCCCTAAAGCTCAGTGGAATGTGCCCCCAGGATGGTAAGGGTGTTGGTGTAGGTGGATCCCAGCATGAGTAAACCTTATCTTGCTAAACTTGATGGGTGCTCCTAGGCGCTGTGCTTGTTAACTCAAGATATGTATCCAGCTGAGGAAGCTGTAGGGCACAGGTGGCTGCCTTGCCCTGGATTCTCTGGTCGACCACTCCAGGGTGGGTGATTCCCAACAGAGGCTGAGCTCATTGATGCCAACCAGGCTTCCTCTCCTATCACCAGCAGGTCAATAGGGAGTTCAATCTCCCTGTGTGTTCTGATAATTTTCCACTCTGGCATTGTTAATTGATAGGGGTCACTTTGAGGTGACTACTGAACAACTTATTAGGCCGCAACTAAATTGGGTCTGGCTGCCCCGGGCTGGGTGTAGCAATTGCTCAGGTGACTGAGTTGGCAAAGTTGCAGGCTATTTTCTCCACTTCCATGGATGTTTTGATTAAAGTCTCCTGTCTCCCAACCATCTAATATAAGTGTAATGTGCTCTTTTGCATCATTTAACCTTGAGTAAACTCATCAATGGGGAGTCTTGGTAGAAATGTGAAAGGAGTTTTCAAAAAGTAGGGTGAATGAAAAGAGACGGCAGCTGGTGTACTTCTGCCAGGCAGCAACCTGGTCAGGCCAGCTTAGTGCTTGCCAAGAGTATGCCAGGCTGACGTCTACACAGGTGCAGTGTAGCTGGGGGATGAGCCAGCAAGGTGCTGCCTCGCTCAGAGTGTTTACATGTGGGTGGGAAAACAGTGCACACACATTCCTATGACAAAGCTGTAACATGTTTTAAGACCAAGTCTGCCCTTCTGGCCTTAGAAAAGTATTTATTACCAAATGTTTCTTCTAGAAACATCAGTGCATGTTGGCTTCCCAGGCTGTCTCCAAGAAACTACTCTAGCTGTCTTGGAGCTTCAGATTTCACTTACAAGTGGACAAAGGTGTAGTCAGCCATGATGTCTGTGTTTCCTGTGGGATGTTAGTTAGCTCCTTCCTGTTCTTAGGATTGAAGTCTGGGGTGGTGAAGCTCATGGGTTGGCTCCACTGTGGCTTGGTAAGGCAGGGTAGGATCTTATGGAGGTTCTCATGGCTCAGGCTCACCTGGACAGCTTGTCAACCCCCCCATTTCGGAGCCTTCCTGCAGGAGTTTTTACTCAGAGCATTGGGAATGGGGCTTCCCAAATCTACACTTCCTGCTTGTTCCCAGGCTTTGGAACACCTATGGTTCTGTAGCATTTTGAGAACTCCTTTAAGGAATTCCCATCTCTAAAAACACACTCCAAGCAGCCAATAGCTCTCTCCCCAGACACATGAGTACAATCTAGACAACAAGCCCCAAACCATCCTTCTTGGCCTTTGTGCAGCGTGTGCTTGATCTTCTTGCCTTCCTTCCTAAGTTTTGATACAGACCATCTGGAGCTAGCTCAGTAGACGAAGGCATAAGTTACTCTAAGTCTGGATCCTGCCGCCATGGAGTATGGGTGAGCAAGTATCCCAAGGGGGGACCAGAATCCTTGACATTACATTTTAGGTTCCCTATAGGCAGAAGCTCAAAGCTAGAGACAACTAAGAAGACAGCATCTAGTTCCAGTTTCGGCCCCATACCTTCCACCCATAACTCTCGCCCTTGCTGGCTGCTACTAGCACACTGTTTTGTTATACAATTTCCTAAATTTCCCCAAGGTGGGACATATCTCCAGCTGGGATCTGTATCCCACCACCCTTGTACTCCTTTATCTGGGCTCAAAAGCTCCAAGCTGTAGCACCAGCCAGAAGGGCTTCTCTGCCACTGAGGATGGATGGCAACACAAAACAGCAAGGATGGGAGGTACAGTCTGCACTGCACCAACCAGTCACCCTTCCTCCTTTGGTTGCCTCTCTGACCTAGAGGTAAACTGTGTGTGTGTGTGTGTGTGTGTGTGTGTGTGCTCATGCATGCGAGCCTCAGACTTTGGCAAATAGGAAAGATAATAATTAAAGATCTCTTTCTCTCCCTCCTTCCCTCCCTCTCTTCATCCCTCCCTCTATCTTTTTCTCTCTCTTCCTTTGTGTGTACATGTGAACGATGTGTATGCATGAAAGTGTGTCTGTGAGTGGGTAAACGTACATGCTGTAACACATGTGAAAGTCAAGATGAAAGCTTCAAGTGCCAGCTCTCACCTTCTCTCTTGTTTGAGACAGTCTCTTTGTTGCTCACCACTATGTATGCCCGTTTAGCTGGTTCACAAGCTTCTAGAGATTCCATTGTCTCCATCTCCCATCTCACTATAGGGGCTCTGAACATTATCATACCCAGCTTTATGTCAGTTTTGGAGATTGAAATTCAAGTCCTCAACATTTATATAACAAAATACTTTATGAACTAAGCCGTCTCCCTAGCCCTGAGGATCATTTTAGTTTTTCCTATTAAACAGTGAAACTTAACTGCAAAAATAGACTAAGTCTAAGACTCCCATAGTGTAGTTAGCTGTGTAATTTGTGTAAATACAATTTACAAGGAGGGAAAAGAAAGAGAATATATAAAGCTCATACTCCAGCATTTACTATTAACTCCCCCCCCCCTTTTTTCCCTGAGACTAGAGTTTAGAGGGTATAAGGGGGTGGAAATGCAAGTCTTGCCTTTCATTTCTTTGTGTTGTTATAGCACCTCATAAGAAATTGCTTGGGCCTTCCCATCACCTGGATTGCAGCAACTCTGTGAAATGTGAAGGGCTCTGGTCACCAGGATATCACCTGTCTCTTTGGCTATTCTCCTCTCCCTCAGTTTCCTGTGGTGGTTGGGCAGAAGGTGTACACATCCCCCAGATTTCATGCATCGCTTCTTGCAGACATAGATAACCTGTTTAAATTAAAGAACCACATTTCATTTTGTGGACAAATTAGAGTTCCCATTGGATTTTCAGCAGCTCACAATGATACTCTTCATGACACATGTGATATGGCCCCAATGACAGTGCCAAGACCCTTGTAGGTTATCATGTTGTCCTTGTCATTGAGTGCAACTAGTTCTGTGACTGCGTCTCTCTGATTTATCTTCTGTTTGCCCCTCTCTAGTGGGATCTTGTGTGTGATAATGCCTGGAAAGTCCATATCGCTAAGTTCTCCTTACTGGTTGGATTAATCTTTGGCTACCTAATAACTGGATGCATTGCTGACTGGTGAGTACCAACACACCTGACACATGGACTTTGGAAGGCACAGCACACCTTTGCTAGCCAAGGAGGAGTGGTCAGGGTTAGCTCCGGGTCATTGTGCCTTTGCTTTGTTTGCCATTGATGCCAGGATAGAAGCTGACACTTGGAGAATGCAGTCAAAAAGGAATTGACCAGTCCACATCCATGACAGACCTGTGGAAAGGACTATTTAAATGCATTCAAGACTAGCCTGCAGCCCCATTGAATTATGAGAATTTATGCTTCGTTGGGAGGAACTTGAGCATGGAGATGAACAGTGGGGCACCGAGTGGATGCACAAAATACATTTAAAAATGGAGAGCTGGGTGAAGTGGCATGAGCCTGTACTCTCTGCTACTGGGGACAGGCAGAGGATTACTTGAGTGAGGCCAGCCTGAGCAACATACTTGCTGCTTGTCCAGAGGACCCACAGATGAGTGTGCAGGCAAAACACTTATAAGCATATGAATAAACAGATAATTTTTTTAAAGGAGCTGATGGCTTACTGATCACTGTGTACCAGAAAGTATCAGATATTCCCATGCATTAAAGTAACTGGTCCTCACAACACACCTATACATAGGTGCTGTCATGATCTTGTTTATTGCTAAAAAACTAGAGCCCAGGAATATAAGTCAATTTTCAGGTCCACTCAGCTATAAGCTGTAGTCAGGACCACACCACATGGCCCAGAACTGCTTCTCTGACAGCATACCACAGCACTTTTATTTAAAGCATTGTATGGTCACAAGGACACTGTGGTGCTGGTTCCAAGAGGGGAGACAGTTGGATAATGTCAGGAATTGGACTGCTGAAGGACACAGATGTAGGATGTGGGATGACTGTTTCCTATTCTACTCTTTTCATAAGAATCTTTGTGTGTGTGTGTGTGTGTGTGTGTGTGTGTGTGTGTGTGTGTGTGTGTGAATCATCATGTCTTGGGCCTGTTGACATAGGAATGTCAGGAATGCCAACGGACAAACTCGTGTGTGTGTGTGTGTGTGTGTGTGTGTGTGTGTTTTCCTGGTGCCTTCTATATACTGGTTAGCTGAGAAAGCTAGCTAAGGCAGTGAGAATATTGCAGAAAATTCTCAGACCACTTTAAGGAGTGGAAATTTCCTTCCTCAAACTAGTGTCTATTTGTGTGAGCATGCAGTGTGATTTCCTGTGAGCCCAGAATTTGCTAAGTCACCATTTCCAGGGCTTCCTATGGACACATTCCTTGTGTTCAGCAATGAAACTGTCAGTGGTCTCTGTAGGCCTGTGCCAGGAGCGGTCTAGTTTTTGAAGGTGGGGATAAAGATGGGGAAAGTAAGGTTTTATTTAACCAAATGCTTGGGTTGCTAGCTTTTCAGCATCAACTCTATTAATCTGGTGGGCACTGCTACCCAGTGAATGTCACTGACAGAAATTAGACATGGATACCAGTATACATGGCCCTCCTTTCTGAGAAATGCAGACTTGATGGTATTCCTGGTTCTGCAAGTGATTTACTACAATAGCAAGTGCTGAGTTTTATTAAAGAATTGATCCATGGAGGTGTAAGCTGTGTCCGGGTCTTTCTGGCATATGTATACCCAGCAACCTCACTGATTGCACTCCAGGCCTAAGTCTGGGGACAAAAAGATTAAAGAGTTTGGATCTTGCTCAGTGAGACCATAGTCTGATGACACAAACCCAGTTCTCTGCAGTGGCTTTCTGAGGGCTGGGCAAACCGGCAAAGGCGCCCCAGGGAGTCATCACAGATGCTTGAGCATAGCTTTCGGAGAGTTTGTGTGGCCTTCCATTTCAGACAAGTTTTGTGTTTTTCACACCTTTCCTACATTTTAGGGGGGGGGGGCATATCTTACTCTCTGCTTAAGCCTTACCTTAAAAGAAATCACCCCATTTAAAATGGGAACTTTGTTTCTCACAGCAGGGTCAGTTTCAGGGCTGCCTGATGAAGCTGAGGGAGGCATAGGTTAAGCTTTCTAAAATTGCAGCCACCGTGTATAGGCATTTAAGCAGTAGGCTGCTTTTCTTAAAGAGTTTTGGAGTTGCTGGGATGGCTCAGTGGGTAAGAGCACTTGCTCCATAAGTGTGAGGATCTGAGTTTGAGTCCCCAGCACCTGTGTAAAAAGCTGGGCATGGTCACATGCACCTAATCCCAGAGCTATTGAGACAGAGGCAGGAGGATATGGGAGGGAGACTTGCTAGCTTCTGGCCTGTTCCCAGGTTAAGTGAGTATACTGACTAGATTTATATCAACTTGACACAAGCTAGAGTCTTCAGAGAGGGAGGAACCTCAACTGAAAGAATGTCTCTTATAAGATCAGAGTATAGGCAGGCTTGTAGGGTATTTTCTTAGTAAGTGATTGATGGGGGAGGATCCCTGGGCTGGTGGCCCTGGGTCCTATAAGAAAGGAGGTTGGGCAAGCCATGAGGAGTTAGCCAGTAAGCAGCACCCCTCCATGGCCTCTGCATCAACTCCTCTCTCCAGGTCGCTGCCCTGCTTGAGTTCCTATCCTGACTTCCTTCCATGATGAACTGTAATGTGAAAGCATAAGCTGAATAAACCCTGCCTGACCCAAGTTTCTTAGGTCATGCTGTTTCATCACAGCAATAGAAACCCTGACTAAGACAGTGAGTGACCTTGTTCTGAGAACATGTTAGTTCAGCCAGCTGAGAGACTCTCAGGACAGGGCTCTATTGAGGAATTGCCTGTGTTTATGACAGCAATAATAGGCTGGATGAAAGTATAGCTGGGGGGATAGGGATACAAACTGAAGATTTGCAGGGAGGAGGGAACACTTCAGGCATTTGTCTCTGCAACACTGCAAGAGGCATCTGCCAGGTCCCCTCTACACAGAGCCTCTCTCTCCCACAGGAGCATGGTGGCCTGTGCCCTCCCCCATCCCGGCTGATAGGAACTTCACAGTGGATATTGTCCTGTAGGTTCTTTGCCAGCTTGCCCCATCTTCCATAAACAATCCCTGAATTTCAATCTCTCCAGTCACTTTATTGGAATGGGATTTCTGTTTGGAGACTCAGTATCAGTTCCCTGTGACTGGTGTCAGTCACTACTACACGCTTGGTAGCTTCAACACAAATTAATCATCTTACAGTTAACAATCCCAACATGGGTGTCACTGGGATTAAAAACAGGAAATCACCAGGGAAGACCTCCTTCCCAGAGACTGGAGGGAACAGCCATTTATTTGTCTTTCCTAGTTCCTAGCAGCCACCTGTTTTCTGGGTTCCTCCGTCTTCCAAACCAGTAAAATCAAGTTCTTTTCATGTTGCCCTTCTTGGAAAGTCAGCTCATTTGAGGTGATCCCATTTTCAGAGTCCCTTATGCCCTGAAACAGCAAAAAAATAAAAGTAAAAAATAAAAGATAGATTCTGAGAATTGAATTCAGATAGGGATACCTTTGAAGATCCTAAAAGATAAAGGCTTCAGCTGTCCCCCACCTCTGATCCCACTCCGGGGAACCAGCTCCCATGAGACTTGTAATTCACTTGTAGTGAACAATCAATCGCTGAGTGGCTGGCACATTCCCACACTTGACACAAATCCCATAGACACAAATGGGCCCAGTGGAGAAAGCTTGGGCTTTCCCAAGATCACACAGCTCAGAAATGATGTGGTAGGAGCCTAGATGCAGAACCAAGGTGTTTCTGACTTCAGAAATCACGAGTGTCCCTCAGGCCCCATTGATTGGCAGGTGTAATGATTTACTGGTTTAAGAGATCAGGGAGGAATATGCTTAGAATGTTTTGTTTTGTTTGTTTGTTCATTTAACAAAATTTAAAACCAAAAAAAAAAAAAAAAAAAAAAAAAAAAAAAACAAAAAAAACCAATCAAGCATCTTTTCTAAGACAAAAACAGAACAGGAAAAAGCATGTTTGAAAATTAGGGAGAAGTGGGCTGATAGCATACTCCTTGAAATCAGAAGGCTTGGGGAAGTTGGAGGTAGGAGCATTGCCAGTTTGAGGTCAACCTGGGCTATACCGAGAGTTCTAGGTTAGCCAGACTAGGCTGCACAGAAAGATGATATCAAACAGCAGCAAGAAGTGCAGGAGGAGGCTGAAAAGCAAATCGCTTAGCTTGGGGCTTCAGGCTGGCTTGTTGTGCCTGCCCCCATGTTTTCTTAAAATATGTTACTTTGTATTTATATCATAGTTTAAATGTTATATTTTATACATTTACATTTTATATTTAAAACTATTACATATATTACTGTCATATATTTATATATTTTTACATGTGTTTTATTTTATATTACATGTTACATAAATTAAAATTATAGGAGATGAGGCAGAGCAAGGCCTTGCATTATCTTAAAAATGAGTTTTAAGTGGGAGATCATTCACACACACACACACACACACACACACACACACACACACACACACACACATATAAAGCCTGCTCTTTAACGAGCACAATTCAATGGCTTTTGAATGTGTTTACAGAGTTAGATCCTTTGTCCACCCTGAGTTTAAAGAATTTCCATCATCTTTGTGGAGACTGAGAAAATGTTCTCATAAACACTCTCTATTCTCACCTAGCCCTGGGAAGCAACCATTCCACCGGCTATTTCTTTGCCCTGCCCCCTCCCTGGTTTACTGTATGCCAATGCCTTGTCATAAATGTCTAGGACAACTAAAGGCATTTATCTAAGCTATGTGGTGTTTAGGGCACCAGGCCAGCATTTCCTTGCTTCTCTCTTCCCCCAGCCTCTCCATGAACTATCCTTTAGCCCACACCAGATGTGTTAAATATTAATTTGTTTGCTGCAGCTCGCCATAGTTTTACCTGTAATAAGCAGAGAAAGTAGATGGTTAGATGGGGACTAGAGAACTCGTGACTTTTCAATTTCCATGGACTGCCCCATCTGCCCTCTGACTGCCCCCAAGTACATTGTCCCCTAGTGGCCACTGATCATGCGCCAGTCAGTCCTGTGTGTGGCTTGTGAACTCAGTCTACCACTCCCCTTTCCTGCAGGGTCTACAGTGAGTCACCAGGGGGTTTATTTATGGTTCAAAGTGTCTAGGCTTAATGTGTGATCCCTGTGGTCCCTTTAGAATTACATGTTGTCAGGTAGCTGAAGCAGATTGCAGCTGGCCCAACCTGGGACCTATAGTCTGCTGGTGAGACAAGATTCCTCCCTAAGGTAACCACTGGAGAATAGGCCTCCATGTCTATGTTTACTTTTGGGCCAGTTCCAAAGGTTGGCACTTTCTCAAGCCATTTTATGCTGGGTGTGTCAAGGTTTGTGTTTGGGGAGTTATTATTGATTTTATTCTCTTCCCTTGAGGTATCCCTGTTTATACACAGAGATGGACTCAGCATCAGCAATCAGGGCCACATCCTAATTCTCTCTCCTAGTAGCTGTCTGAGCTCTGCTGTTAGTCTCAGACGAGGATGTGGGCTTAACATCCCACAAGAGGCCTCTATCCTAAGGGCATAAGGCATGACCTAGTGACATGGGTATAAGTAGTATGAAGACATTTAGCCCATACTCCTTCAACATGTATAGAGTGTTCACTGGAGGCGGGGTCTCAGCTCTTACCATTGCCCTCCCGTTTAACACGGATGCCTGATTTCTCCCCTCTTCACATGCAGGGTTGGCCGGCGGCCTGTGCTACTGTTTTCCACCATCTTCATCCTCATCTTTGGACTGACTGTGGCACTGTCAGTGAATGTGACAATGTTCAGCACACTCAGGTTCTTTGAAGGATTTTGCCTGGCTGGAATCATCCTCACTTTGTATGCATTACGTAAGTAGGAACTGCCACGACTAGTCCCTACAAAAGGTCAGCCCAAGAGTTGCTGCCTGAGAGGAGCTGGGCAGGAACTGCGAGTGCTAGTTTTGGGGTGGTAGCACTTGGGAAACACACACTCTTGATGCCTTTGTGATTACAGAGAAACTCCCAGCGTGGGCTCAGTGCCCGGCATCAAGGAGAATGGAAGTTTGCGTAATGGTTTGGAGATTGGGGATCAGCTCAGGCTGGCATGGGGGCTGCTGATTTCTCTGGAAGTTTCTGTGTTGGCATTCTGTGCACTTGGTAATATACCATTGGGTTCCCCAGTCCTGCGTCCAGCAGAGCATCCTGAAGAATTATCTCTATGGACTGCAGTAGGCATACTTTGGACTCATTGAGATCTTTTCTTCTACTTTAAGACCATACAAAATGCACAATTTTAACCTTCTTTTGGGCATGACCATGGTGCTCTACGTTTGAATCGTCAGTCTTAGTACTAGAACATTAAGTGGCAAGACTTGCTAACATTCGTTCTTTTGAAATAGCACAGAGAAAGCATTCAGAGGACCTGCCATATTTGTTTCCGGTATGATCTCCTCTGTCAAATATGGGGTGGCTTTTACTTGTATCCCGTTCTCTGGAAGACAACCACATACCCACACAGCAGGAGAATCTGTAGATGTTTTAGTTGCTAGTTTTGTGTTCCCCACCCCACCCTTACCACTGCCTGTGGAAAGGCCTGTTGGATCAGGAGGCAGATAAAGGTCTGGCTTTCCTAGTCTTTGGTAACAGGGAGGAGTTAGGTCTAGATTAGGTAGTGATTTCTAGAGTAATAAAATTTGAGTCGTTCCAGTTCTCTTCAATTTGTATGTTAAAGACTTCTTTAGATAACCTAAATTTCCATCCCTCTCTAAATGGATTTGCTTCTGTCTCCTAGGTAGTGAATTGCAAAACCTGGCTATCTGCACACTGTTCTGAAAAGAGCCAGATAGTAAAAATTTTAGGTGGTGCAGGACATGGGGGTCTCTATTGTAGCTACTTAGCTCTGCCACTGTAACACGAAAGTCGTCATACACATACATACATAAATGAATCACTGTAGCCGTGTTAGTCTACAACTCTATTCACTGAATCATTAAAGCAGACTGTGGATCATATTGGTCCAGTAGTCCAGAACCTTCCCAGTGCTAATGGAAGCCACTCTGACAATACAAGCTTCAAGTCTTATCCTCTTTCTTTTCATCCTAATGCCTTTAGTTTAATTTCCTCTTTGTACACTTTTCTGATTTTAGTAATTATCTTATTGTATATGTTTGTATAAACAGCCTGCTATTTTTTTTTTGACGTAGAATGAGCTATTAAGAACAATTATGTTTGTGGCTGGAAAGATGGCCCTGTGGTTAATAGCTTTTACTGTTCTTCCAGAGGACTGGGGTATGGTTTTGATTTCTTATGTAGCTGGCCAAGAGGGTAGGCTGCTTGTTTCAAGAAATGGTACTGCCCAGTCAGTGGTGTCACATGCCTTTAATCCCAGCACTTGGGAGACAGAGGCAGGCAGATCTCTGAGTGGATTTTGAGGCCAGGCTAGTCTACAGAGCGAGTTCCAGGTCAACCAGAACTACACAGAGAAATGCTGTCTTGAAAAACAGAAAAACAACCAACAACAGAAATACTGCTGACTTGTGGGTATTTTCTGGTTTCTTCTGCTTTAGATTTTGTTCTAAGGTACACTGTGGTTAAATGTTCTACCCTTCATACTTTTGCTTTCTTCAAGTTGCCAACGGGATGAGTGGTTGTGTAATTAAGTCATAAAATGGAGATTACTGGCAACTTCTTGAAGTCCTTGGACAGCAGCAAAGTGTGCACTATCTAAAGAAAAGGTCAGGTCTGAGCAGGACCACAGGAGTGGTGGGGGTCCCTGCCTCTGAGACCATTGTGAGGTGAAACACACAGGCTATATCGGAGGTTGGCTTTTCCTTTTTTTAACTCATGAATGTGAGTGTGTTTGCATTCACACATACCCACTCACACATGGTGAACACTAGATTTAGTTGTAAGAGACACAGACAAAAAGTGCAAATCACATCTCCTGTCTCTCTATGAAAGTCATGCTGTCTTATCAAGGACTAAAGAGTTGCTTACATAAGCAGATTCAACTGATTACAGCATGTCTCTCCTTCCCAGCTAAGGCCATAATGTCACAGGCCAGGTGATCCAGTACTGCTTAAGATGTGTCTGTCTCCCAAGCAAGCCTCTGCATACTGTGGCACCCACTGCTAGCCCCAGCTCCTCAGGAAGCTGAAGTAGGAGACTAGCTTGTGACCAGGGGTTTAAAGCCAGTAGGAACAGCATAATGGGGCATGTCTCTTTAAAAACAAAACCATAACAAAAGAAAACAAACAAACAAAGCAAAAGTTAAAAAAAACAAGTCAAGATCATTACCTTGTTTTATTTTTTAAGATGATTTAATGTTGGATATAGTAGGATTTTGTTGTTGTTGGTTTAGGTTTTTGCTTGCTTGCTTGTTTTTGCAGTGCTAGAGATAGGATCCAGGGCCTTGAATCTTTTAGCGAAAGTGCTACTACCAAACTACATTTCTGGTCCATTTTTAAAAACACTTTCCTCAATTTATTTATTTTTGTGTTGTTAAAATGCCTTTTATTTCTCTCCTTTCTTCCTCCTTTCCCTTCTTTTCTTCTCCCTCCAAACCTTTAGATTCTCTCCTTGCTTTCTTTTAAATATGTGTGTGTATGTATGTATGTGTGTGTGTGGGTGGGTGGATATGTATTTACATATATATTTTCTCATATAATCTGTCCAATCTATATAATGTTACTTGTATGCATGTTTTCAGGATGTACCATTTGATCATATTATCATAGGTATCTTTTTTTAGTTTCTCTGGTCATTAAATCCACACCTTTACCATCACTACCTTTCCCTTCCCATAATTCTGCTTTTTTTGATTTGTAACAAAAGATGGTACCTTTTGCAAGCAGAGATCTTCCCTGGAGATAGACATGTAAATGTAACTATGTAACTTTTTTTTTAAACTAACAATGAATAATTTTCTTGAGAAATTTTCTCAAGAAGGTTCTCATTATAATAACCCTCCTCGATTCCTAAACAGCCCAAACGACTAGATGAATTTTACATATACAAAGAGTAATGCAAAATTATAAAATGCCTAAAGTTACTGATGACATTGCAAAATTAAACCCCAAGTCTTGACTTAACTGCTAAATAGAGTAGAAAAAAATTTAAGGACTGCTCTAGGTGGAGAGTTGTGGTTTTTTTTCCCTGACATGACACTGATGAGTTTAAACTCTCAAGGAAATACTGAATGATTCTAATCCATAAGGGCAGGATGATTCTTACTATACTATCTGTCTTTATACTTATATATTCTTCTGAAGTCCTGCATTGTTATATTTTCTGTATTTGTCTGTGTTGCTGAAATTGTAGGGACTTATTTCAGTCAACAGGATTGCTAGGTATTGGCACTACACTGTTTTGTTTTGTCCTTGCTTTTTACTTGAGTGATTGCACCAAATGGCTCCAAGTTGTGAGCAGCAGACACGTGGAATGAAGAGAATGGATCTTGTTGAGCTATGGAATGAAGAGAATGGAGATCGCCTGTTGGACAAGCAGTTGACTGCATCTTAGAGTGCAAACATTTGCCTTGCCTCTGGTTGGCAAGTTCCATGAGAATATGTATTCGCTGGTTCTTTTTATTCCCCTATTCTCATCTATCTCTAATACGTGGGTCTTTCTGTAGCAGATTCTTCTGTCCTGTAAACGTGGCTCTGTATGGGCCAGCTCTACTGACAGGGCATTTTTTTTTTTTTTTTTTTTTTTTTTTTTTTTTTTTTTTTTACCAAGCATATGTGTCAAAGTTTACCATAAGCCTTTGACAAACCATTTTATTTTAACTGGACTTTCCCCCCCTTGGGTGAGAAAGCTTATATAAGCATGAAGACTTGTTTTCAAATCCCTAACACCCGTATGAAGAGTTGGAAGAGGGGCTCAGAGCTTAAGAGGGCGTATTGCTCTTGCAGAGACTGGAATCTAGGCTCCAGAACCCACGTGGCACCCCACAACTGTATGAAAATCCACTCTCAACAAATCGAAAATTGCTTTCCAGCCTCCACAGGCACTGGATACACATGTGGTATACACATATACAGTCAACTAGTCATACATACAAAAAAAAAAAAATCTTTCAAAAGTTGGGCATGGTTGCTGTAATCTCAGCACCATAGAGTACTAGAAATAGAAGGATCTCTGAGTCTGCTGGCCAGTAGCATAGTACTGGTTCAGTGAGAGACCGTGTCTTAAGGGAAGAAGTAGTAGATGATAGAGCAGGACAACCAGCTTCTTCCTGTGCATTGCACATATATCTAAGTACATGCACCTGAACACATACTGCACACACACACACACACACACACACACACACAAATTTTAATTGTTTTCCTCTGGCTCAACTTGGCACGATTAGAGAATCCACAGATTGAAGGATTTCTATCAGTCATCCTGTAGGTAAATTGGAAAAACCAAAGCAACAAATTTATCAGCAAAAGAAGGAAAAGAGGAGGAGGAAGAGGAGGAGGGATGGAGACAGGTATGATGGGTACTGCCTGTAATCCTAGTGCTTGGGAGATTGAGATAGAATGATAGCCAAAAGTTCAAGGCTAACTTGAACTGCTGAGTAAATTTGTGGCTAGCCTGGGCTATAAAATGAGAACCTATCTCAAAAAGATAAAAAGATTGAACTGGAACACTTGCCTTTAAATCATTTTTCTGACCTGTCTTGGAGCGTTGGAGTTCCTGAAATCACAATGCGAGGGTGAATAGTAATAGATGTGACTAGTAATGAAGTCCCTGTGTGAACAGGATGCTGTAGTACAGAGCAAAGTGGGTGGTGAGCTGTACAACAGGGAGCCATGCTTTGCTACCCAGGGCTACCTTTTCTTAAACTATATCAGTCCTTCAAACAGGAAATTACTTTGGAAGGCCTGGAGAGCGTGGACAAATGTGCTGTGTCTTCTGCATGCTAAGAATGCAAACACGAGGCCTCCCTGAGAACCATGGGCCTCATCTTCGCAGAAGCTAGAAGACAAAAACATGCACCAACTGCCTAAATGTATAGCTAGGTTTCAAAGTGCATGGTTATTAGGGGCCTTTCAATTTGGTAAGGATAGATACATCTCAAAATCAGAGGAGGAGAGCAAAGCCAGCAAATATTTTGAGCCCTTGGCATGTTGAAATTATAGGGTTTAGCTGTATTCTTTACAGAGTAAAAAGCCTTATTAAGTTGTATGGTTCCTTATGGGCCAAGTTTTGTCATGCTGGAATTCTAACACTGCTGCCACTGTACTTAGAAAACAAAACTGTCTATACAGCAAAAGAATACATAGATTGATGTAGATAAATCGATAGATCTGAGCTGTGGCTTGAGTCCCTCAGACAACTATGACCATAGCAGATGACTTAAATTCTGTCAGCTTTTGGTCTTTTCCTCTGGTATTAGGAGGTGGATGTTCTAATGTATTCAAAGCATAGGCCCATTCCTGAAATAAATATTGTATATGTTGGCGGGGTGGGGGGAGGTTGGGTTAGGAAGAGCAAAAACACAGAGAAACCCTTCCAGTTTGAGTATTTCACAACCCTAGAATCCTAAACTCAATCACTAGCATTGGCGGAATTCCATCCTGTGGAGGTGGAGATCAAAGGCCAGCTGAGAAGAAGTGAAGTGACTGGGTGGGATTAATGATTAACAGACTGTCTTTCCTGTGGTCTAAGCCCTTCCTTTTCTGTCAACAGCCTGGCCTTGCCTGCCCCATCTGCATTTTCCTTCCTCACTGCACATTTACTGGTTTAGGAAAACCCTGGGATCCTGTTATACCCTCCAGGATTCCCTGTTCTCACCTGCAAAAATAGAGCAGGACAGGACAGGATAGGACAGGACAGGGCAGGACAGGGCAGGGCAGGGCAGAACACAGAGCTGAAAGCTGGAATTCCTAGAAAGAGTTTGGGATTGTAAGAAAGCAATGTGGGACAATCTCCCCATCCCCTACCCTAGAATGAAAATAAAATAATGAAATAAATAAATCCTTTAGAAAACAAATAAAAAGTCCCAGGCTTCTTGCAAACCTTCAAACATACATGGGAGAAGTGAGACCATACCTGGTTTGCCAAGATTCACTGTTAATGAAGTAAAAGTCATCCATTTGCCTGAGAAGAGAGGCATACACCTTAAATTATATAGCGCCATAGAACTGCGCTGTCAATGACTCCTATTCAAATCACTGTGCCATGCCAGATTTGTTCTATTTCAAATGATTCTTTTTTGGCAGCTCACGTAAAAGCTAATTCTCCCTTTATTCTTTCCTTGTTAAACATTTGAGAGCCAGGGAAATAGTAAGCTGTCAATTTGGGTATATATTAGACCCTAGCTAGGCCCCATCAGGCTCTGAGGTTGCATAAGCACATACCGTCTTGTCTCCCAGGACACTTCAGAGTTCAAGAAGGAGAAGTCGGGGAATGTACTCTGATTGCACTAAGAGTATTAGCATCAAAAAGAATTTCCTAAGCTATGGCTTTTGGGTTCATTATCTGATGAAAGTTCTCAAAGACCAGAAGAGCCTAGTGCCTTCTGGGTACTGTGGGTCATTAGAGTTTCGCTGGAGCTTACTGAGTTTTGGGTACCGAATGTCATTAGAACCTGTTGGGAGTCTGGATCATGACTAGCAAAACCTGAGAAGTAGGCTGGGCACCACACAAAAATTTTGTCCTCCATGAACTTAGAATAGTAGCAAGTCAATGAAGGAACCCAAGTAAGAGAGGAAGCCCATTAGATGTTTGATTTAGAGGAATCACTTAGGCTGCAGTTGTAAACAGGCCAACCTTTCAGGCCAAGCTAGGAGCAGGGAGCCTGATGCCGTATCTCTGTAAGGAAGAAGAGGTAAATAAAGGCCAGGGCCTTGGGCAAGATGGAATCCACAGCCAAATAAAAAAACTGAAGTCTGAGAAGATCACAGAAAGATGAACACATAACTGCTTGCACCTGGATAGATGGGTGCAAGTGTGTGCATACATGCATGTGTGCATTTCCCACAACGTCCGAGAGATGCAAAATTTGACCCCCAAGTCCTACCGAGTTTGGAGCTACTGACCACCCTTTCTTTTGTGGGATGTGGGAATAGAAGACGATGACTTGTGTTTTAGGAAGGTGGTCCCCTGAGAGCATCTCCCAGCTTTGCTTTAGTACGTGATTCTCAACTCAGAGTCTCAGCAACAAGGAATGTGGGTCCTCACCATAAATGAGGAGAAGCTGAAGGCTGTGGGCACAGCTGAGATCACCTAGGGACCAGAGTGTGGGAGAGTAATGGGTGCAGGTAAAGAACTGGTTGAGCAAGACAGGAAGGAATGGCCTCAGTAGCCACTGGTGATTCAGATAAGCTGGTAAACAGGGAGACAAGGAAGGGGCAACATGTTTTCAAATGATGCAAGACATGGAACAGTGTCCTTTGGATGAAGCAATAAATGCCTGTTATGTCAGAGGTAACTGTGGCAAAGGCAACTTTAATTCAATTTAGTAATTAATATGAAAATACTTTAAACATTGGGTTTAATTCATGTCAGCCTCGGAATATTATCTTGTTCTTGTGTCATATGTCTTTCTAAATAGCTTACAATGATTTTCAACTGTTGTAAAACATATATATAACAAAAGTTTTACAGTTTCAACCATTCTTAAACATCATAATTTATACCTAATGTGACTCATCCATATCTTTGTACAGAAGAATAATTTTTTATATTAGCCATTGTTTGTTATTATTGGGTAGAAAAAATAAGGCATGTCAATAATGATTTTTCCCTTCAAGTCCTTGAAGCACATTCCTATGTGCTTCATAGACATCTAGACACATACATAGCCCAGGTGCAATTGTATTCTTGATTGATGTTGTATTGTCCACACTGAAAGACAATGTATGACAAATTACCATGTTCACCACCTGCTTCTCTCGTACGTGCACTCAAGTATTCACACACATGCATGACTCCATGTAAGCAGCTCGTAAAGAACTGGATCTAGCCAGCGTTTGGACCCTAACACAAGTCCACTGCTCTCTAGTTGTCTTGAATGAGTCAGTTTTCTCACCTCTGAGAGCTCATGCAGATAGTGGAGAGGATGAAGGCAGTCATCAAGATGTGTTTGCTCTTAGCTGGTGTGTGTGCTCCACACCAGATAGAATGTGACACTCACCATTCTGCTGAAGGCAGGATTCCTCCATGGAGAAAATCAGGCTCTCCTCCTCTCCCTGGACTCTTGGGTGAGGGTTTCTTTGGCTCACAGCAGGCATGGGACACTTGGTGAGGAAAGAGACTGAGCTGAGGGGGTACCCAGCTTAGCAATGCAAAGCAGGCTGAATGAGGTATGCAGAAAGAGAGAGAGAGAAAGAGGAGAGAGACGGACGGACAGACAGACAGACAAACAGACAGACAGACAGAAGAATCTGGTTTGTAATTGCCCTTATCAGCCCTGGGATTGTGTGTGTGTGTGTGTGTGTGTGTGTGTGTGTGTGTGTGTGTGTGTGTGTGTAAGAGTTCTAACCCTTTAAAATCTAGAAACTGGTCTCCTGGACCAGTATAATATCATTACTCATAAAGCAACTCATAAAAAGTACTGACAACAGCAGAAGTAGTCACTTTTAAGCTTCCATATATTCAAAGCAACTCTACTGCACTCCCTCAGTTATTGATCCTTAATGTCGTAAATACGCCAGTCATCCGTTTCCTCCATATTTTTATTTTTATTTATTTATTTATCTTTTTTTTAATGACACAGGGGCAGGGGGTAGACCCAGGCCTTTAATTGTATCAAACCAGTTCTTTACCACCGAGCTATATTCCTTGCTTCCCTGCAACCTCCAGCAGCACATTGTGTGTGTGTGTGTGTGTGTGTGTGTGTGTGTGTGTGTGTGCGTGTGTGTGAGCATGTGACTCTGTGTGTGTGTATGTGTGAGTGTGTGTGTGTGTTATACAATTTCAGAGAAAGGGTCTACCTCTGTAGCCTGGGATGGGCTTTTGTTTATAGCATCCTCGCCCCTTAACCTGTGCAGTGCTGGGATTACAGGCATTCACCAGACCTCACTTCCTTTTCCATATTTTTAAAATATTAACTTACTAAATGTATGCCTTATTTTTAAGGCAACCATTTGTTATGCTTTGACCTAAAGGGTTATCTTTCTAACTTGCTGAAAGGGTGGATGCTCTCTATAAAGTGGCTCATGTGCGAGTCTCTCTCCCAGTTCAGGAAAAGCTGCTGAAAGCAGTTTTATTTCAGCAGCACCAAGCTTGTTTGGTTTGAATTTTAAAAGTACTGCTTTAGGGGAAAGCTGTTAAGAATTCACACTCAGATATTTTTATATAGGCTCAAGAACCAGCATAAGAGAAAGAGAGTCACTCAGAAGAAAGAAAGGCATATCTGAGAGTTTCAGGATACACTTCTCTGAGAGTCCCAGTGCATTGTTTAATCAATAGTCAGATTTAAGATCTTGGTTGGGTTTGAAGTTACTATCTTATCACTGGGTTCCTGGGGGGTGCTGGGCAAAACCGGGTTACAGTTAGCTAGGTAAAAGTCCACAGGCAGGGATGCAGGAAGGTAGGATGAGCTCAATGTAAAGAGCTTTGTAGTGCTTAGACTGTTTATGGGGAAAGGAATAAAGCTGTACCCAAGGTCATGTACATTTAGGCCTTAAGCTTTGTTCATTGTTACTTTAATTTTTACTATCTACATGTGAAGGGAATATTAGCTATTTCAGCAGCCTTTGCAACACATGCTGTTAATTTTACTGGAGTTCTCAACTGGAAAGAAGTTTTAGTCAAATTTTGAGAAGAGGGGATCCTTTCCTTTCCCACATGCATCCTCATAAGTTCCCTTTTTATCCTGCCTCAGTGTGATGGAGTGAACAGCTCAGCAGCCCAGGCAGGCAGGGCCTTTGAACTGCCCTCATGGAACACAAGGACAGGAAAATCGGAGGCGCTCAGCACTTGGAGCTGTGTTTTATTTCCTCTCTGCGGAACCTTTGATGATTCCTGTAGCAAAGGGTGCTTTTGTGACCACAGAAAGCTCACTCTGGTGCTGTTGTTTGAGAGACCAGCAGTGCCGGGCTACTCTAACCTGCGCCTTTTGAAATCCTGTCATTCTTGGTATTTGCTTTGTGTTGGTTCTGGGAAAGGGCTCAGAACTCCCTCCAAACCAAAGGCAGATCGCCCTTGTTGGGCACGGGTGAACTAAGGCCCCTTTAGCTCCAGCCCAGCTCCAGATTCTTCTATTTTACATAACAGAGGGAGAATGGCAGGAAGCCCCACTGTGATTTGGAGTTTTTGACCCTGTCTTCCCTGACACCATTTTGTCCAGCTGGTATTGCTGTTTATAGAATGAAGGCTGAGGCTTTAAGATGCAAGGGCTGTTGGGGTGGAAGGAATCCAGAGGAAGAAGAGAGTTGGTTCTTTAGTAAACCTGGTTAGTACCTTTGTATTAGAGTGGAAGCATGCAGCTGCCCTCTCTGTATGGGAAGTGCTTGCTAGGAGCCATGGCCTCCCTTCTATCCTTGGCCATTTGTACACTGTTAGCTGGTCTCACTGTTCATCACCAAAAGGCATCATTTTGTCTGGAGTCTGATTATGACTCCACCTTACATCTTTTTAGAAGGACTAATCCACAGCCCTGACATGAGGAGTCAGGCATACCGTGACTCCTGGCCTAGGCACTCCATGTAATGCTCTCCAACACGGAGCACCATGTATATGATAGCTGAGTACTGATTCAATGAAGAAGCAAACAGGAAGGACTATTGAGGATATCCTGGTTGGCAGTGGCTTGGTAATGGTTCGTTACTCTTAGAGAATCTTCCAGGTTCAAGTCCTTTGGTAAGTTGCGAGGGCAAGTCTCCCAATGAGTATAGATAATTGGCTTATGTTTTATATTAATCATAGATCCTACCAAAAGCCTTTTCTACACATAAGGGTTCTACACATTCTGTCAGCCTTGGACCTCACTAAGTGTGCTCCTAAGGCAAGGAAGTGGAAGCTGGTGTTACTGAATGTGAACTTTATGCACACTTCTGAACGCTGCTTGTGTTGCCACCCGGTGAGCATCATTACCTCCATTGTAGAAATTTTGCCTGAGGTTTAAGGAAATAACTTGCACAAGGAGGTATTTAGTGAGGAAGAGGAGCCAGAACTCAAACCCCTGCCTCCAGACTGCCTACCAGCAGTCTGTAACTGCTATGTGGGACTTATCAGCTCTGTTGTCCTTACGTATATTGTGAAAATATGAAAATGTCTACAGACACAAGGAGTTTGCAGTAGTGCATACAACTTATAAATAACTATAAAAACAGAATTTTTCACAGAATACAGTGTCAAATACAGGACATTCTGTGTCCTCTACAGGCCTCTCTGAAGCAGAGTCACCTGTCCACCCTGGCTGGATTAAACAAGAGGAACCTTTGCATCAGGTTCTATTTCTTATTTCGTTGACTTTGGCACTTGAACTTGAATCCAGCATGCGGTGCCCCTTCACATCGCTGTGCCATTCAAAATGACATTAACAACCTTAAGGGTTCTGTCATCACAGAGCTCTTCAGCTTCATGATTCCCTATTCCTGGGTGTACCTCAGTCAGTCCATGTAATGCCTCCCTCAGGAAGGTGGTTATAGTTGTGACTTAAAGGATTCACTAAGTAGACATTTATTCCATGTATGGCTATAATAGAGCCTGAGGACATTATTATTGTCCATTCCTGTTATTCTTCCTGCTAACAAAGATGCCCTTTAATGGAGGTAAGTGGACCCAGTACTTGTCTTTGTCATTGACCTGACCTCTAGCCCCAGGGGTATTCCTTGGGCCTGTGCCATCCTGTACATTTGGGGTCTTGGTTCTGCTGCCATTTTACCCACACTCCTATTTAACCTGCAGTTGTGTAGTCAGTCATGGTGACATTTCAGTTACCATAAATCCAGATGTCACATATGAGTAGCCTCTAATTGTTTTGTTCTTTTATTTTTGTTTTTGCTTCTGTTTTTGTTTGCCTACTTTATTTTTGGTTGGTTGGTTGGTTAGTTTTTTGATACAGAGTGTCAAAATTGACTGTTTCTGAAATGTGTGAAATTGAGCTTTGGCAAGGCAAAGGGAGAGCCTTGAACACACCTTTGTTGATCTAGTCTAAGACTTTTACTAACATGAGAGTACAGTTTAAGAACTCTTGTTCAGGAACATACTGCAGTGGCACACATCTTTCATTTCAGCGTTTAGGAGGGTGAGGCAGGAGAACTGTGAGCTCAAGCCATCTTGCATCCTGCTTTCCTTCTCACTAGTTGTCACATGGCTCATCTGGCACCTACTCCCTTCTCTCTTTTATCTCCCAATTGTTCCATGATTCTCAGGCCTCATTGCCCATAAGGACATAGACCTAGGTACAAATGTGGCAGGGAGGGGGGCCTAGCTTCTAAAGGAATGTGAATGGTACAAGACATTTGGTCTTTGCTCTGTAGGCAGTAGAAAGCTGCAACCAGCTTTTTGAAGAAGAAAAATCCTGTGCTCTAGTCTGTGTTTAGGGAGATAAACCTTGCTGTTCCATGGGCTGCTGTGAAGCAGTGGTGTTTGTCCATCTTAACAAGTTCAGTCCATAATTCTGCTCCAGGACTGGAAATATCCCCTAGCCCACGTTCCCCATAAATGGCAGTTACCAAAACCACTAAACTATTGGCAATTTCATCACCAACAAGTTGGTCTTCTTTGGACTTTCTATTCAGTTTTCTCATGTATCTGGTGAGGTGTGTGTGTGTGTGTGTGTGTGTATGTGTGTGTGTGTGCGCGCGCACGTGCGCGCGCGCTTTATAGGTATGCACAGAAACATTGTGAGTTACCTGGAGATCTAAGCTAAGGCCTCTGGAAGAGCAATCAAGTAATAAGTACTCTTAACTCCTGGGCCATCTCTCTAGCTCTCTGATGGGCTCTCTGAGTTCAATGCATATGTTTCCTATCTACTACACATAGAAAATATTAAAAGAACTTTGATATGAACTTGGAGTTGCTAAGGGGAGTTTCAGCTTACTCGCTGATACACAAATGTTGTCCTTGAAAGAACGTCTGAGTGAATTACAGAATGCACTAGCCCAGCATGTCCACTCTGCAGCCCTGGGACACCACAGCACTCATTTCAAGTCCCTTTTTTCCTTTGTAGCTCTTCCCCCCCAACTCAGTGGGATTCTCTGACCCATTCATGGTTGGTTCTTATTTTCCATCTCCTTTGTGGTGTCACTGTGGGGTGTCATTTTATGTTCTCTTCAGGGGGTGATTGTTCTCTGCTATTTTTCCAAGATCTCCTTTTTGGCAATTTTCCTTTCCACCTTGTGACATGGAAGTGGATGTTTGTACAGTTGGCTTTTCCTTTCCATTGCTGCTGCTTCTTTATCTTTGTGGAGCTCCCAGAGAAAAGAGTGCAGATGGGGAAGCAGGTTGTCTCCCAGTGACTCACAGGCTCGCTCCCAGCACTCCATCTGAAGGGCTGAATGAAAAGAAAGGTTACAAGTCTGCAGACAGAGACCTTCTGAAAAGTGAGCACACCTCAGATCTCCTCAAAAATCAGAAGTGTGGACAGTTGGCACGCTTGAGCCTAAAGACTGTGAAGGAGTAAAGGCATTGTCTGAGTGATTAAAGCAGATACAACCATTTGTCTAGCTTCTAGGTCTAGAAAATACCTGTGACTACTGGGTATTTATACAGAAAAGGTGCATTTTTGGCTCATAGTTTTCAAGGGCACAGTGTTGTCATCTACACAGTCTTTGGTAAGGGCCTCACGATAGAGATTCAGAATGGAAAGCAGGTGTGTGCAGAAGGAACACCTGACCCTGAGAGTGACAAGAGGCTCTAAGACTCTCTGATCCAGTTCCATGAGAGTAAGAATGTACTCGGGACACACCAGTGTCTCCATGTGCCCTTATCACATCCTGAAGGCCTCATCTCCCAACACAGCTCTGCTAGGAACCAAGCATCATCATGGGTTTTGATGGGAACTCACCATATCCAAACCATAGCATCACCCAGTTGTGAGGGTGTGGATACACTTGCTCTCCTCTCCTCTCTCACACAGTTTGAGTGTGCAAGATAAGGGAAGCATCATCCATGATTCTTAAACAAGAAGCTAGGGGAGTCATCCAAGGGAACTCACTGCCATAGAGAGTGTGTCCTCTCTATGTTATCCTATCCTACAGCTACTAGGAACATGTGGTGCTTGAAATGTGGATAGACTGGCCAAGAGACCGTGTGTGTTATTTTTATTTGTCTTAACTGAAGTCACTCAAAACAGCTAGTGTCTCCCAAACTAGACAGGACAAGAACAGAATTAGAGACAATAGCTTCATCTGGGCCCTCACATAGAAACAGATGCCTCCACCGAAACTCCATGTCACACACACCTCCATGCCTCATTTCTACTCTTCTCTCTGTCCAAGCAGGAAACAATATCCTGCCCTTGGGGGGTCAGGCTCCTTCTGTGATGCAAACCTAGCGACTATGGACATCTGTTAGAAAGCTTCCTACTGAAGCTGCTCAGGAGTCCTACCTTTACTGCTTTTCTCTGTTGGCTAGGATTCAGTATCCTCCCTATACCCAACAGCTCAGGAGACTGGGGAACAGTCAAAGGATCCTGGGAGCCTGCTAGTAGTGTGCTTTGTCCTTCAGTAAGCATCCTTGCACATTCCAAGCACCTCGTGGTATCCTGTGGGCTCATGCCCTATGGGCTCACAGGATATCTTAGCCAAAGGGGCCTTTTACCTTGCTCTTATTCCTTTAGGGCAGTTGTGCCCACTCTCCTTCTGCCTGACTGTTCCACCCCCATCCCTTCATGCCTGGCCATGTCTTGTAGCTGTGATCTCTACTCATATGACCCCTATGAAGCTTTCTCAGGCTAGCTAATCAATATCTTGCAACTAATTTCTCTAGAACCACCCTGCCTTTGTTTTCTTGAACATTTAGTGTCCCAATGCATCACACCACCCTAAAGAAGACACCCTAGAAGTGGGGGCGCTACTTGTTCTCTTCGCCATATCTCTAGGACAAGATCTATTTGTGCAGACTGGATGTGGAAAAACTAGTTGGGTGAATCAGTGGCCTCATAGAACATGCTGAAACTCTGTACAGCAGGCTTATGGAGTAGATGGACCTGTGTGGTTACAGAGTGTTGAAGGTGGGAGAAACCAGACCTCCAGCTTACCAACTCTTTATCCTGCCCTATTACCAAATCATATTAGCATTGAAGAAACAAGACCACTGATTTTGTCACACTGACAGTTTTGCACAGTGGAGGGAGTGGGCTGAGATTTCTCATGAAAGTTGCCTGACCCAGATAGAGTTGAGCTAAATGCAAAACAGTTGGCTAGATTTCAGTCTGGTTGCTCAATCCTCTTGTGACTATTGATTATTGGTGAGAATAAGTCTCGGTGAGGAGGTGGGAACATGTGCTTGCAGAATCCACTGTAATGAGCACAGGAAGAGGAAATGTTGGTGATAACCTCTCTTCCTTTTCCTTAACACTTTCAGTAGACTTCCCATGTGGTGGAAAAGTCTCATCAGGGCAGTTTGGACAAGTCTGAGAACTGTCAGTGTCAAGAATACGATGATTTCTCTGCATTCCTTCTATGTAGTTCAACAACATCACTGAATGACAGGGTCAGGGTCCCTCATCATCATACCGGTTGCTCTGCTGGGTGGGTTTTAGGTGGGAATTTTGTCTTTAGCCACTGACTCCTTAGCTTTCCTACAAGACAATGCCTTAGTGATTATGCTGCATGTCATCTAAGCCTCAGAAGCTGGAACTAATATTTAGAAAGCAGAGGGAGAGTCTGATGCCTTTGATAGTCTCAGTTCTGATCTACTTATACATACCAGGTTCAAGAAGGCTATGCTGCCCAGCTTTGGAGATATAACACAGGTGGAATATGACATGAAACCAAAGTGGTTCATGTACATGATGTTATTGCTTACAATATCCTCAGGTGTGTACTAAGTACACCTAAGAACTCAGGGCCCCTGGGAGCACTAAGAGTACTTCAGCCTTGGACACTTCTCCTGGGACATTCTTGGCCTTACACATACTAGGTTAGTATTTGAATTTGATTAGAGTTTGTTTGTTTGTTTGTTTGTTTGATTGATTGATTGTTTGAGACAGGTTCTTACTATATAGCTTTGGCTGGCTTGGTACTCTCTAAGCAGACCTGGCTGACTTCAAAACCATGGAGGTCTGCCTGCCTTTGCCTCTCAAATGCTGAGATTCAAGGCAAGCGCCACTGTACCCAGTGAGTTGGGTCATTATAAAGGACTAGCTTGGTGACTCAAATGATAATGCCAGAGGAAGGCTGAGTCCGACACCCAGCCTTGTTCTTCCTTGTAAAGATCATCAGATAAGGAGATGAGCATTCACACCCTTCAAGTGTCCAGAGGCTGCCCTGGATGGGAGAAGGTTACCTGGGGTCAGAGGTCAGGTCTCATTGCTGCTGCTTCCACCAGCAGTCTGGGTGACCCTTGGGCAGGTCACAGACAATCCAGTACTCACTTCATCAGTAAAGCAAAAGGATTATCAGAGGGGCCACTTGGCCTTCAAATTGTCCCCCATGGGGCTTACTATTGCTGCTGCCGAGCAGTGGCTCAGAGCCCCCAGGCTGTGAGATGGCTGTGACCAGGCAGTGCCAGCCTCTGCAGCAGTAAAGACAAGGCCTCCTTAGACCAAGTAGGAGCCTTCTGCTGGATGCTTTATGCGGGAGTGCCTCCCCCACTCTACAAACAAGGGAAGTTGTTGAAGTGACAAAGAAGAAACGAGTTACTGGTGCCCACTTGACTGAATCCCTGGCTGTTGGCTCTGTATATAGAATGTGTGAAACAGTGAGGCTTTCTTTGTCCTCCTCTCTTTCAATGCTGAGGTTTGTCTGCCTTCCTTGAGTGCCTGTATAGACCAGCAGTACCTACACACCTCCTCTCCTGCCTCCCTCTCTTCCCTTTCCTCCCTTGTGTTTCTGAATTCCCAATGATTTGCTGTACAAGCCAAGGGTCTTCCATGGGATACATGGGATGTAAAGGAGCTGGGTCATTTATTAACTCTGCCTTGCCAGGTAATAGAAGTCCTGGGAGGAGTATGGAAAGGTGATATTCTTAAAGCCAGTGAAGTCTCTTGTGTGGACTAGCAAAGATGAGTTTTTAATGGGGAATTTGCACACAGGATCATTTGGAATGACATGAGTCTCATTGTCAGCTTCCCACGTGTTGCGCATGTTGGCAGCCAAGTGGATGATTCTGTGGATATTCTTTGTGAGATGAGCAGAAAACAAGGAGCATTCCAGCATGGGTGCATGCCTTGTCCTGGCAACAGAACGAACTCTGAGGAATGCTGTTTGTATTGAAGACAGGAAGCTCTTGTTGTCTGCATGGGCCAGCTGCAGGCCCATGTGTTGGCCACATAACTATGTGGACAAGGATAGCTGCCTCTGAGAGCCTGTGACCTCAAAGCCTTCAAGAGATCTGCAGGTTATAATGACAGGGTGATGCCCAATAGTGGCAGCAGGGCTCGCCTGCTGTGTGGTTCAGTTAAGGGTTCTGTATTGTGGAACTTCTTGTTCCAACTGTGAGAAGTAGACAAGCAGTTAGCTGCATGAAGTTCATTCACAGAGTTGTGTGGTCACCACAGCCATCTGTCCCCAGAGCTCCTCGTCCTGCAAAACAAAACTACACCCTTTTTATGATGACTCCTCAAAGCCTGAGACAGCTCTTGAAGTTCCCATTCTAATTTCTGGTATTGTTTTGTGTTTTGTTTGGGTTGGTTTGTTTGATTTTTCTTTTTTGTTTTTGCTTTTGTTTTTCCAGATAAGGTTTTTCTGTGTGGCCCTGGCTGTCCTGGAACTTGCTCTGTAGATCAGGCCGGCCTCCAACTCAGAGATCTGCCTGCCTCTGCCTCATGAGTGCTGGGATTAAAGGTGTGCACCGCTACCACCACTGGCTTTCTTTTTCTATAAGTTAGAATAAAAGTAGAATCAAACAATATTCATGAGTGGCTACTGTTATTTAACATAATGTCTCCAAGGTTCATCACTGGCTGAGTCATATTCACTGAATGGAAATGCCAGGTTTTGTTTACCCTTTCACTCTTGTGTCCACAGTTTAGTTATTGTGAGGAATGCTGCTGTAAATGCGGGTGTGCAAGTATCTCCTTCAATTTCTGCTCTCATTTATGTAGATGTGACTCAGATGTAGAAATGCTAGATCCTATGGATTGGCAGGCATTTAAAATCACTGTATTCTTAGAGACTGTCTTTGAGTTCTAGTTTAATTCATTGTGCCAAATAGTAAGTTCACATACAGATTTTTGTCCTTCTGCTCATATGTGATAGTTCATAAACATTGCTGTGATGAGGAAATGTGATTCTGGCCTGGAGCCTTGTTTCCAGCCATTGCTGCACACATGTGGAATTGCATTGTCTTGAATTCAGCAGAAGCCTGGAGGCACTTCATGCTGGCTGAGTGGGTGGATGATGCCCCCATCAGAAGAATCCTCGCAAATTTCAGCCTTGGCTGTGCGAGCACATACCTGTCATTCCAGCACTTAAAAGGCTGAGACAGGAGAATTAAGAGTTCAAGGTCAGCCGGGCGGTGGTGGTGCACGCCTTTAATCCCAAGATTTGGGAAGCAGAGGCAGGCGGATTTCTGAGTTCAAGGCCAGCCTGGTCTACAGAGTTGAGTTCCAGGACAGTCAGAGCTACACAGAGAAACCCTGTCTCGAAAAAACCAAAAAAAAAAAAAAAAAAAAAAAAGAGTTCAAGGTCATCCTTAGTCACACAGCTGAGTTTGAGGTCAGCCTGAGCTTCATGAGAGCAGTCTGGTTGTGACATATGTCACCTTCCTGGTTGTCCGAGTTGGTTTGGCTGATCCAGCTGGCTAGGCAGATGTGCCCCTCCTTACCTCTCACAGTTTTTCTGTAGAAGAGGATCATCTTTGGTCAAAGGTCGAGTTACTGTTGCTATGCTCCCCTGACAGACTCGCCAGTCAAGCCCTCATGGGCCTGTCTTACCCTGACATGTCCTGGACACCATAGCTTAGATATTTTAGAGGAATACCTGCTCTTGGCACCAGGTCCTTTCCACAGCCTATCAGGCTAACAGCATGGCTCTTGCTGCTCTCTGCCTCGTCTTCTGTACTTGGTCTGATGTTTTCACTAAGACTGTTTCAGTTCCTTAAAATTTTTGTTGATATCTGCTTCATCATGGAACTCTGCGAGCACAGTCTCCTATGGTTTTTTCTCAGAAATATACTTATGAAATCCTCAAGGAGAGCATGTGGCACCTTCTCTGAAGACTTTCTTTTGAGTCCTCCCAGCTGGGTTGGAAGCTTCTCTTCTCTGAACCCATAAATGAACTTCTATCCTGAGAATTACAGCTCAGTACGTGGATCTTCTAGCACATACAGTATGTTTTTTATTTAACATCAGGTTGATGTAAACTGCTAGTAAGATAAATGTGAGATGTAAAGGATTACAACACTGTGCATGGTACCCAGCTATGGTACCTTTGACATCCTTGTGTGACCCCTACAATGCTAGAGCAACAATGAGCTTGACTTTTGCTTAATGCATCATTGCATTTCCTTATAATGTTATCTCTGATACTAGTATTCTCTACTAGTTTTCCATTGCCGTGACAAAATGTCTGAGACCAAAAACCTAAAAGAAAGAAAAGTTTATATAGGAAGGCATGGTAGTGCACACCTTTAATCCCATTACTTCAGAGGCAAATGGATCTCTGTGAGTTTGAGGACATGGTGGTCTACATAGTGAGTTCTGGCTATGTAGAGAGCCCCTGTCTCAAAAGACGGGGGGAAGGGTCGCTGTTGCTCTTATTTTCAGAGATTTCAGTCCATTATCATTCTGCTCTGTGGCTTTTGCTTCGGTCCTATGGTATGGCATGATAGTGTGGTGGGAATATGGGACAATGGTCACCTGCTCACTTCACAGCAGTCCGAAAGCAAAGGGAAGGGGCCAATGTGCCCTCAAGGATGTGCACCCAGTGAACTAGCTCACTCCCATTAGATAATACCTTCTAAAGGTTCTATCCCCACTCCTCAATAGCCCTGTGGGTTGGCAACTAAGTGTTCACTGTATGGACTTGAGGTCTACCACAGATCTAAATGGCATATTCACAAACAGCATATCGTTTAGTTCATGTGTTTTGAACTGTTAATAAGTCACATCATGCTGTTTGTGTCCCCTGTGCATTTTTTCATTTGGCACTGTTCCTGAGGTGCTATCTCTATTGATCTTTGTAGTTATAATTAGTTTATTTCACTGATGCCTGAATTCACTGCCATTATCTGATCTGTGATCTGCTTTATTATGTATCTCTACTTCTTATCTATTCCATTATACTCAAATACTCATCCTTCCATTATACTCAAATTTTTACCCTAACCCACAATTTTAAATTCTAAAAGAGTGAATAATGACTTTATCTTGTTGATATCATATAGAAAGACATTTAGTTGGTGTAAGTACGAAAGTATTTGTGAAGCACAGGGTGTAGCCTTTGAGCTGAGGATCATCCTAGGACCTGTTCCATGACAAGTAGCAGCTCTTCTCTGGGAAAGTTCTTCCCTCCTATACCTCCCATCATTGCAATGCTCTAGACTCAGACTCCACAAACAGTTTCTACAAAAGGCTAGATGGCAAATACTTCAGGCCTCGTGGGCCGTAGGTTTAGGTCATAACTACAGAAATCTACCAAGGTAACAGTAATGGATGATATATTTTTTAAAATGGTTGTTCCAGTAAAACTTTATTTACAAAAAAAAAACAAAAAACAAAAAAAAAAACCAAAACAGTAAATGGGTGAAATTTGGCCGGAGCCCATAGTTTTTCTAAAGTTGCCCACCCTAGACGACTTATGTGGTTAGAAGAGAGGACAGTTCCACTGACTAAGATATAGGAAACCTTGCTCAAAGTTTTAGCAGGCTGTCCTAGCCTCATACACATAGCATGACTGGGCTGGACTTGTGATGTCTCATGTGGCCATAAGGCAGGAAGCAAGGCAGAAAGCAAATTTCAGGGTGGGACCAAAGTTTAAAGGTCAGCATGTTATACAGATGGATTATGTTCTCGGACCTTGACTAAAAATGTTACCATTACATTTGGCTTACAGGATGGGACAGAGTTAAGATGTTCTATTCCCTGTCTTCCATTCCAATCCTGGTTTCCTTGGTCCATCTCCAACACCTGGTGGCTGTGGGTCCCAAGACCTGAGAGTTGGTGGCTCAGTTCTGTAACTCTGTCAAATATATTCTCATCAAGGAAATAGTGGTTTATAAGCTGAAATGAGCGGAACAGTGTACTTGGAGAGTTCCAGGTAGACGAGAGGAACAATCTTTCCTGAATGGCTTCCTTGTGTTCTTGCCTTCCTCTGTTCATGGCCTAGTGCAGACAAAGAATATTACAGGGGAGGAGCCCAGCCTGGGCAGATGGTGAACAGATTGGAATCTGGGCCAGTTATGCTGTTTTAGTTTAAATGGGGATTTAGATGCCTGTCTCGCAGCATTACTGTGGGACACGACTTGCTCATTGGGATACAGATAAGTAAAAGAACTGTGGCTGCCAGCCCTCTGAGATGAAGATAAGAAAATGAATAGGAGCCACAAAGTCCAGCACTTACTAATCACCACTGCACAGGGTTTTAGTGCTTCCTTCTTCCTATCCTCATGGCGACCTGAAGAGGAAAGTTGTACAATCTCCCTTTTCTCATAGACGGTGAATGTGGGCCACAGCAGGCAGTGCCATTCCCCAGGCTATCTTGCCTATAGAGTGATGGAACTGGCTTTAGAACACATTGCATCTGACTGTTGATCACATTGTCCTCACTCTAATACTGTCTATCATAATGCTAGTGCTGATATTTTCATTGGGTTTTGCTATTTTTATTTCATTTTTAAAGGAATGGTTCTGAAACCCCAAACTGAGACAATTTGGCCCCATCCTGCTATTGTCTTATATGCTCATGTCCAGTCTATGTCAAAAATAGACCTAAGTTGTTCTAATGAACGGTCTTGAAAAGATTGGAGTATAAAATTGAAGACTGCCAGATAGCTACTATGGTACAAGCACAGTGGATGAAGGACAGATAGAGCTAAGTAAGCCAGCATCTTCTCACCTCCTGTAGTGATGCTGTGTACACTGAGTGGATGCTGTACCTCAGTGCCTGGTAGAGGTGGTCATGACATGGGACTTCAGATGGACCCTGTGCTGGGTATAGGACTCAGATGAAGGCCATAGGTGGTGGACTGAAGTTCTCAGCTATTTCCTCAAAGCCTTGCAGGAATGGTCATCAATGCTGTCATGTATGGTGCTTGTTCAAAGCAGCTTTAAAATTCTAGGTGACAAAGCATGAAAAACATTAGTGCCACTTGTCAGTATTTCCCTGAAGGTTGGACAGGCCTGTGTGACAGGTACAGCTGGAAATGGAAGTAACCTGCCCCTTCTTGCCTGTGAAAGACCCCTAGACCTCTTGTATATCAGTCAGTAACATTCAAGAGGAGGGTTATTCTGTGGCCTCTATCCCCAAGTGATAATGAAGAGCAGAGTCCCCACTGTCTTTCAGTAGGCATGTAGCATTAAACAGAACTTTTGCTGTTTTGAACCTAAGGTCTGTAAAAGAGTTGCTTGTTATGGTAATATGGCAAGACCTGACTGATACACAGACCCCCAAAGTTTTCCTTTTGACTTGAGTTAAGATTAACATGGAAAAATTGTTAGTGTTAACTTGGGTGTATTTTAGTGTTGTAGACAGTACATAAATTCCAAAAATAGAGTTTTTGTTTCTTTGAGTCTTCTGTAGTTAATTCCTTCAAAAAGACTGATTTCATAACATTGTCAAAAAACATCTTTGGTTCATTGGTCATGGGATTGTTAGGGGACTCTAGTGAATATAAATGTTATTAATGTTTATATGTGAATTAGTTATTCCTTGCAATATTCTCTTGTTGCTGCTGCTGCTTTATTTTTAGTAGTAGGGATTTAACACAGGGTCTCATATACCCGTCCTTGTCCCTTTAGCCTGAGGGCTCTCTTAGCCAATGAAATAGTTCTCTATAGAGCATTCTTATGCTGTTACCTTTCCAACTATGGCAGCTATTACAGGATAGCTTCATGGGATACTGAATTTCAGAATGCCATCCCTATTTGTCCACACAGATTCCTTTCAGTTTTAAGTTTCTATCTATATTTTTCCAAAATGTGTTGAACTTGAGTTTGGCAAACTGCTCATTCTATAGAGTCAGAATCACTGTGTTGGCTTACAGCTCAGTATTCCTTCTTCCCCTCACCCTCTGCTTTCCTTCCAACCAATCCCCTTCCCTTCTTCCCTCCCTCCTCTCTGTCACCCTCCCTTTCTTTCTTTCTCCCTCCCTCCATTCCTCCTTCCTCTTCTTTCCTCTCTGCCATTCTCTTGTCCACCTCTTTGCAGACATTTATATCCATTCTGTTGTCCTAGATCTTGGGGAAGTGTCTGAACATTTTTTGTTATGCTTTATAAGTGAAGCTGCGGGAACTTTTGAAGTATCCACTAAGACCGGGGAGGCTGGCGGGTGTCTTGGTCAGTAATCCGAGCCCACCCCAGCGGCAAGACTCCAGTTTGAGTTGCACAAGTTTCCACTAAGTACATACTGCACAGGTTTAGGCTTTCAGTGAGTGCTCAAGCTGATCCAAGTGAGGGTAGAATTAGTAAGAGAGTTTCAGTATTGGGGATGTGCACGGAAAGATGGCAGGACTCCCATCCCCACGCATACATTGCCTTTTTCTTTTAACCAGTACCTTCCCTCTATACTTTTTCTGTCCCTCCTCCCCCACCACCACCAGCTTCACACCCTTGGAACATAATATATGGTATTCTTTAGTTCTGTGATGATCCACTGCCTAAGCTAGGAGCTTCTTTCTTGACATACTAAGCTTTTAGGGGAACATTTGATGCTCTTTCTGCTTATAGATTTTCGTTAAAAAGGTGGCACATTTCCTCAACCTAGGATAGTTTACACTAGCTTTGTCAAGCAAAAACAGCATTTAGGGGAACAGGGTTAATGTCTTCAGTGGAGTAGAAGTACATTTTAGAATTGCTGCTTTGGACTAGACTCAACATCAGAGAATAGCACTTCTCTCAGAGGCAAGCCAGGGATAGGAGTGGGTCCCTAGAGAGCTAATTAAAGACATTGGGTTTACACAGAGCTGAAAACAAGGCGGGTGGGCAGGCAGACTGGCAGAGAGGCCAGCTGAGCCAAGCTGTCCTGTAAGGCAGGTTCTGCCTGAGCTTTGGGCTGAGAGCCCAGACCTCAGTCCATTTCCTGCTTCTGCTCACCTCTAACATGTGAAGAGGTTGAGATGTCCCCGTGGCTGGACAAACGTTATCTTAACTGGGGTGAGCATGCAGACCTTCTGAGTAGTATTGTAATAGCCTGCAGATAGTGGGAGAGAGTAACACAGCTGTGCCATCTACGATATAAATCAGGAAAAAGACCCTATTGTTTGGGAAATTATAGTGATGGCAGCAACAGACTGCCCCCAGAAGAAACGTTTTTGAAATACATCTCAGGTCTTCCAAGAGTGATCACTGACAGGAGGCTGAGGGTTGGTGGACTTTTGGCCACATTGACTTCAGAATTCAGTGTCACCTGACAGGAATCCACTCAGTAAGAGCACAAAGGGTTGGAGGTCAGCGGAGCATCAAGCATAAAGTCTCCAGGACTATTGGTCAGCCACAGTAAATGTTAAAAGAGGAGACAAAGGCGCAAAGGGTCAGTCACAAGTGTCTTAGGAGTGTGCTATTGCGCTGGTTTCCAGGGAAACAGATTCCATAATGATGCTGCTCAGCCTGTCAGATACCTGGGACTCCTGGTGCATGTCCTGTTCCAGGGAGAAGCCACTCAACAGAGATCATGTAACAGTGACATCCTCAGGAGGAGCCATGGTATCTTGTTGGCGTGGCTGATAGGCAGTGTTAGGGACACATCTGCTCAGAAGTGTCTGTTATCTGGAAGAGGCAGACTCTCCATTTGGGGTGGTGTTATGGCCTTGTCTGGGCAGATGTGCTGGCTTAACTGAATTTGCTTAGTTTTCAACAGTCTCCCCTTTCCCAGAATTATTCTCCACTGTCCATCTTTCTACATCTTTTCCTCAGCATAGGACTTTTACTCTCTGGGTACCATGCAGCCATATTGGAGGTGGTAATAGTAAAGCCATGATAGTTGCCATTAGAGTTCACATTTTTGTTGCTCACCCATACAAAATGGGATGAGAGAGAGTATATGACTCCTGATCACTGTCTCAGACAGACACCACAAGGGAAAAACACCCAAGACAGTCAGAGCCCAGAGGAATCTTCCCCAATCCTGCGATGCCCCCTTGTGAATCCCCATGCTTTCACCTGTGCCTCTCCTCCATCTACAGTGTTCGCAGCCAAATTCTACCAGCTCCTCTTTGGGCCAATTCCTCCATCCCTTCTTTGCCTATCTTTCCCCATATTCCCTACCACAAGTGAGGACCCAGCCTCCCTCTCCAGGACAATGAGCAGGAAGGAGAGGAAGTGCAAGATAAGGCAAGGTGCTGGTGAGGGTTGTAGCTATAGTCAGGAAAGAAGGCTGGAAAAACTCATCCTGAAATTGTCACCTTGTTCTTGATTGAGCCTGGGCCTGACTGACCAAGGCCCCGTGGTAGACAGATGAATCACTCCACTCAGTGTAGTGAAGGAGGAGGATGAGGAGCCAGAGTGTCCAGTCTTTGCCCTGATTCCCCATTAGCAGGTACTCCTCTCAAATGATGGTGCAATAAATGGGTATTCTGAAGCTAGCATTATATTTACTGATGTGAACTCACTGATATGCTTGTTTAATAAAATCTGCAGCAACTCAATACCCCAAAGCAATGTGCATTCCCAAGGACATGTGTATGCTGATAACATAGTCAGAGATGAAATATAGAGGAGATTTCCCAATGCCTGCTGCAAATGGAACTGAGGTACACATAGCACTAAAGGAATTTATTTCTGCTATTAAGATTTCTAGTGTGCCATCTACTTAAAAGACAAATTCAAGTAAATACAATAGACATGTGATTTCCTCTATGGGGAGATTTTAATAAGAATAAAGACAGTCAATGGGTATTTATATCTATATCCTTTCTTTCTACCCCATTAAACCAGAAATTGGTCTTTGCCAGTAGTAACCTAGTATATGTATCCAAAGCAAGATAATTAGCTGGGAGAAAGCCAGTTGTAGAATTGCTTGTCCAGTCATATTTAGAATCATTTTTGTATATTCAATATGGATCTACACATTATAGGTCCTACATTCTCTCCTGAGAGAGAGAGACAGAGAGAGAGAGAGAGAGAGAGAGAGAGAGAGAGAGAGAGAAAGAGAGAGAGAGAGAACAAAGCAGTAAATTACATCTGCTGAAAATAGATTGTGCCATTTCTCCCCAGAACTGAAATCTCTGCCCACAGTGATTGCCTGGGCACTAGCCCACTGGCCTGTATTGATTCTGGCAATAAGCTCACTATAGTACACTGCCAGCCTAGCAAGTGAATGGCCTAGCTGGAAATCTAGCTGTGCTGCAGAATATATTAAAAAGCAATTAGCTTCCTGAGGGTCAGTAGATGATATTCCATTTCAAAACACAGAATGAGCTCAGATATAATCAGGAGACTCCATCACACTCAACAGCAGTTCTATGAGCAATATTTTGACAGGGGGTGGTTTGTTGTGAAATGAGGACTACCAAAAATGGATAAACCAGCTATCAACTGATTGGGTTGTCTCTGGAGCTTAAAGTTTTTCTTCTTGATTTCCTTTTTTTTTTCTTTTTCTTTTTTCCCCCCCTTTTATTTTCACTCAAGTGTCGCTTCTTGTGGCTATATGATGATTGGTATCAGTGTGTGTGTGTGTGTGTGTGTTTAATACAATGTGTTTAAAATTTTTTCAGACATCATTATTCCATCATTGCCATTGTCTGTTCCATTTTCTGCATTCATTCTTTTACAGTCTTTAAAGCTCTTACCTGAGAGAAATGCCTCTTAAAAACCACAGCTGTACTCTTAACTGTAACCTGAATGGAGTCGACTCCTAGTAAAATACAGCAGGAGAGAGTGCCTGCATTCTTAACTGTAACCTGAGTGGAGTCGACTCCTAGTAAGATACAGCAGGAGAGAGTGCCTCAGAACCTTGTTTGTGCTCTTACTTGTTTTAGCCTTAGATCCAGCTCCGCAATTACCCCCATGCTGGCTTACCTGTGTTCCTTGACAGTCACATGGATGACCTGTGCTTCTCAGCTCAGAGCTGCCTGCCTCCCATCTGATCTCCCCTTGTGGTGGTTTGAATGAGAATGTCTCTCCTAAGCTCAGATATTTGAATAATTAGTTCACAGTTGGTGGTGTTATGTAGGGAGGCTAAGGTAGGAGGTATGGACTCTAACTATCTAGAAGTGTAAGTCCAAATGAGCTCTCTTCTGTAAGTTGCCTTGGTCATGGTCTTTTATCACAATAGTGTGACTAGTACAACCCTTTTGGACCATGCCCTTTATCATGCCTTCCTCACTGTTTTCATATACTGTTTTATCTTTTCCTTTGATAGTCATTGGGTTGATGCCACTAACTTCAGCAAGGTATATTCTTTATTCCACTCAACCTGTTTCTGGGCCCCTCAGCTCATTATGTACACCACTGACTCCAATACTCCAATGTTGTTACTGCCACATGGAATGCCAGTGACCCCTGGAACATCCCTTTGAGGGCCCCCTCAATGTTCCCTAGAGCCTGTCATCATCTAGATCATGGTGACCTTGGTCTTGACTACTTATGCAGTCATCATCTGACCACTTACCATGTGCAAAGACTAGTACCCTGGAAAAGACCCAAGGATGTACCAGGTGTACTGGCTGCTTTTGTGTCAATTTGACACAAGCTGGAGTTAGAGAGAAAGGAGTTTCAGTTGAGGAAGTGCCTCCATGAGATCCAGCTGGAAGGCATTTCTCAATTAGTGATCAAGGGTGGAGGGCCCATTGTGGGTGGTGCCATCCCTGGGCTGGAAGTCTTGGGTTCTATAAGAAAGCAAGCTGAGCAAGTCTGGGGAAGCAAGCCAGTAAGGAACATCCCTCCATGGCCTCTGCATCAGCTCCTGCTTCCTGACCTGCTTGAGTTCCAGTCCTGACTTCCTTTGATGATAAACAGCAATGTGGAAGTAAGCCAAATAAACCCTTTCCTCCACAACTTGCTTCTTGGTTATGATGTTTTATGCATGAATAAAAACCCTGACTAAGACACCAAACTTAAACCTAATCACACAAACTAGAGTTTTGCATGGGTACTAAAAGTTAGAAGCCAGATGAATGAATAAGAAAAAACATTCCCAGGAAGAGGTCAGCTTCAGTGCTTCCCTTGTGTTGGTTCTGCCGTGTGGAAGGCCTACTTGCCTTTCTGACTATGGACTATCCTTCATAGGTCAGGATGTTAATATTGCTCTGAGTATTTAGTCAAAATTTGAATAAAAGAATTAAAAACCTGCTAACTGGGTTCTGCACCCTTTTCATTCAGGGTCAGCTTATGGATTTGCTAGCTTTCTGACACTATAAAAAAATACCCAAGATATACTTTATAAAGGAGAAGAATACTTAGGGCCCGAAGCTTTAAGGATTCTGACCCTTTATTGCCTGACTTCACATTTGTACTTCTGTGCTGTGGCAAGGCAGCATATCATGTTGGAACACGTGTTGGAACAGAACTGCTTCATTGAGAAGCAAACAGGAGGAGGAGCTGTGGTCCCATCAACCCCTTCAAGGATAAGCCCTCAATAGCCCAAAGACCACTATATGCTAAATGTCCATGGAAACGTCCAACAGGGCAGGGCCACTCTGGGACCAAACCTTTAGCATATGCACCTTTGGGAGACATTCAACGTCCAAACCCCTGCAGTACAGAAAATAGTCTGCTCCTCTTCCCTGGGCTTTCCTGCATTGCACACATTTCTAAAGGACAGCATTATAAAATGAGTTGGCTCTGGGTAGCTGTGTCAAGGAACTCTAAGACCATCCTCAGGTCAGATATCTCACTGGGAGGCCTCACAAGTCAGCAGATGGCTTTCCCCTGGTTGATGATTTATTTCAGTGAAAGGATACACAGCGGAGTCAGCAGCAGAGGAGAGCAGCTGATGGAGCAAAGTTCAGGAGGACCAGGTGCACACTTGCAAAGTGCTCTCCCCATGAAGTCACCTGCTTACCTTAAATTGTCCCAGCATAGACCTACGACTGCACGTGTTAAGTATTGTCTACTGGGGAAGCTCACCAGGGACTAGTCACATAGGTGTCCTCTGCCTGTCATGGTCCCAAGCTTGAGGTGCCCAGGAGGAACACAGGTACCCGGCATGCTCCATGCATTGTTTATGCAGATAGTTTAGGCATACTCAGCTCTCCTCATCAGCTAGAGGTCACGGAGCTCTTCCAGAATCACAGTTGAGCCCCCAAGGGCTAGCCCTGCACACAGGCCTCTCACTGGAGAGCAACTTTGGCCAGTGTCACTCCACTGTACCATACTGCAGACTGCAAATACAGCATGGGCATATTTTAAACCAATCTAAGTTTTACAAGAAAAAGAACGCTTAACATATTTAAGTACGTTGGGGGTAAAATAATAGAAGCAAGAAAGATTTGAAAGAAATCTTTGTGAGGGCAATCCATGGCAGAATTTGAAAGAGAGAGTCTCTTCAAGTCATTCTCTTTGCTTTCTGAGTGCTCCACACTGTGCCACTGGCTTTTGTCTTCTCCGACAAGTGCTGAGGCTCAGGCTGAACCACCTGGGCCTAGTGTGGAAAATGCAAGGGGAGGTTTGGCTACCTGACCATGCTGTCTGTACATCACTTCCTGGGTGGCCTTTGGTAGTTGGACTCCATAGCCCATGTTGTTTCTTTCTACAGTAATTGAAGCTCAGGAGAAGAGAGATCTCCCAGCTTTATTCTCCTCTACTCTGTGTAAGCCACTGCTTATCACCTGCCTTCACAAGAGAAAGCTTTAGGCTTGTATTTGAGCTTACTTTAACATTGGCAGTCCATATGGTAAATGTACTTCCACCTGGATATCCCAGAAGGCTGCCCTGGTACAGGGTATAGGTCCATACTGACCCAGGGAAAGGCTCCTGAGATGGTCATAGAATGAATAGGTTATAATGTGGATTCAAAGATGCATCTGCTTACTTTGCCTCCTCTTAGCAAAGTCCTTTCTTATAAGTGGTGCCACACTAGAAATGGACTGCATGCAGTCTGCTCTTTCTTGCTATTCCATGTAATAGTGTGGCACCTCAAAATCTGTGGGTTTTTAGCCAAAGTCCAAAGTATGAAACCCTTGGTACAGTGCCCAGCAAGGTGTTTAGTTCTTGCCGCTCTCAGTGTTGTTTTCAGGAAGATGTGAGAGGCTAGCCAGGAATGCTATAAGATCTACAAGCTATAGTTGGTTTTTACAGTTTTAGGTAGCTGAGAAAATAGGTTAGATTAATGTCTTGTGACCCATAAAAACAAATTAAGCTTAAAAATATGTGCAACAATAAAGTTCAGCCCAGCCTCGGACATTTGTTTACTGGTAGCCTGTAGTGTCTTTTTGCTCTGCAGCAATAGAACTAAGTGGCCACTAAGCAGCCATGTGGCCCACCACACTTAGAATATTTACTGTTTGGCTATTTCAGGAAAAGCTTGCAAATTCCCTATTTGGTGCTCAGCACAGTGACTCGCGTCCTTCTCAGGAAAGAGGCTTTCTCATTCATCTTTCCTCCCCTCATACTTTATGAGTACTCAGTAAGTGATTGCTAAATTGAATTTCTGCAGTCATTTCTAAGTCCAAAAAGTAAATCTCAACTCATGCTGGTTACCATGGCACTAGATAAACATCAAAATGAAATGTTCATCAGCTAAGGGAGAAGAAACTGGCTCTCCAAGACACTCTTCCAAACAAGTTCACATTTGTATTGCAGTATCTGTCAAGGAGCAAATAAAATAAGTAACTGTAAAGATTAAGGTCATGTCCCCTGAAATGGCTGAGTGGGAAAATGCTTCTCAGGTGGGAGATGTTTTCAGAAAACTGAATGCCTCATGGCTCCTGCTTATCTTGGAAGGTTGGTGGCGGAGCACATAGGACCACACATAGACAGTCGGGGGCTGAGGGGAGCACAGATGCAGACAAGTGAGCCCACGACTGCTTTGAAAGCCCTGCTGGTTTCCACAGATCCATCAGGTTATTGAAATTAAATGGTAGTTGACATTTTCTCTATGTTAAATATTTCAAGGCAGATAAGCATACACATTATGTTTATCAATGTTGTGGTGAAGGTTTACTCAACACGGAGTTGGAGTCAGCCTTGGGTAAAGACAGCATAACCCAGTGGACTTTGGGATGGAAGGAACTGCCCTTTAGGCTCTGCTGGGTGCTGTGGCTTGGCTCTGTGTAACTGTGCAGTCATGGGTGAGCTCAGTCAGCCATGGATCCCAGCTGCTTTTCCTGGTGTTTGGAGCATAATGATCTGATGGAGGGAGCCTAGCTTCCCGCATGCCCACATGGAAGCAGCTTCATATAAAGCTAGAAGTGACACATTCCCTCCAAGTTCCAGGGTCGATGATCTCCAAAATTTATTTTGAGTTATTTTCTTTATCATGCCAAATGGTTCCTCATTAAATCATTTCTCAAGAAAGCATAATATTTAAAAATGTTGGGGTTTGCCTTCTTAAATGTAGCTAAGCACCTTTAGTTTCATAAAGATCAACAGGAAAAAGAGAGTAGTGGGATAAAGAGCATTTCTAACTGAAGCCTTTAAAGAATAGAAGTGTTGGCCTGTGAGCCTAGCATTTCCAGAGGCTGAAGTGGGGGAGGGTCACAAGTTCAAGACCAATCTGGGCAATTTGGCGAGACTCTGTCTCAAAGTAAAACAAGGCCTGGGATTGGGCTCATAGTACAGAGTGCTTGCCTAGCATGAGCAAAGCACCGGGCCCACTCCCAGCACCACAAAACGAAACAGAAAACAAAACAAAGGAAGCATACAGTCAAGAAGTTCTACAGCGTTCCCGACTGTGCAGTCTCCTTAGCAGCTAACCTGATAAAGTTAGTCTTATTTCCTTACAATTCGTTTCTTTCTCCTAAGAGGAAAGTATGACATTCAGGAAAGATTATGGCTCGAAAAGTTTTCCTTTAAAAAATAAGGGATTTTTTTTTCTTTTTTTAAAGATTTATTTATGTATTTTATGTATATGGATGTTTTGTCTGCATATACATTTGCACACCAGAAGAGGGCAGTAGACCTCATAGGACCACAGTTATAGATGGTTTTAAGCCCTCTTGTGGAGGCTGGAAATTGAACAGCGGACCTCTGCAAGAGCCACCAGTGCTCATAACTGGTGAGCCATTTCTCTAAGCCCAAAGAATCCATTTTTCTTTTATAAAGATTTATTTATTTTTATTTTATGTACTTTGGTGTTTCATGCTTCATGGGGGTAGGGAAAATGTGTCTGTGAGAGTGCTGGATCCCCTGGAACTGGAGTTACAAATAGCTGTAAGCTTTCATATGGGTGCTGGGAATTGAACCCAGGTCCTTTGAAGATCAGCCATGCTTTTAACCACTGAGCCATCTCTCCATCCCCAAGGGAATTTTCCACAAGAAAACTCATTCTCAACATTTATTTGAGACCATCTATATGGCTAGCGAGATGGCTCAGCCAGTAAAGGCGATTGCCACTAAGCCTGACAGCCTGCGTTCCATCCCTGGGACCTGCACTGTAGAAGAGAACTTTCGTTTTTTCCTTTGACCTCCACACACAAACTCTCTCTAAAAAAATGTAATCACTTTTTAAAATCCGTAATATGAAAATAATAATAGTACTTCTCCCATCCCCGTGAAGTGTTTCAATACTACCTGGGTTACAATGCTTGGATGGACTAGGCTAGATCTCTTTTTTAGCATGTGGCTTCATACTGAGAATCTACGTGTGTATTTATACCATTATTACTAATAAGCATGGTGCATGGGAACTTCAGAAAAACACTTGCCTTGAGTACAGTGTTAGAGAAAAGTTCTAGGAGGCATCGCTGGTTCTGTGTCACCACCTTTCTGTTTTGACTCTGCAGATGTAATTAGAGGCTCGGTAGAGTGGCCCACAAGAATTCACATGGATCATATCCAGTCCCTCTGCCTGGGAATGTCCCCATGTGTCTTTAGACAAAATCCTTGAAGGAGGCTGGAGGATTATCCACTAAGGTGAATTTATTCATGGAATATTAAGAAGGAAAAAATATTTTCTTAAAAAAATATAAACTGCCTACTCTAGTGACAAAATTAAGTTAAAAATAGAGCTGGTACTGGGAAAGACCATAGAATTTTAACTAGCTCAGCATATTTCCAGGTTTGGCTCAGTGGGAAGATGGTACCACTGGGCCTGCACATATTTATCGTTGTGGGTTTAAGTAAAAATAGAGCTTGTATGTAGCCTACCCAAGCTACTACCTGCCTTCCAAAAGCATACATCTAGGAACTAAAAGGTTGCCACTGGGCCATGCTAGCCTTCCCCTCTCCTGTACATTGCCACAATCCCCTCCTCGCTTTTTCTGACCCTGGTGATTCCTGCCTCTCCATCTCTTCCGCAGAAAGGGAAATGGCTCTCCATTCTATCGGAATCTTTTTGGTATAACTTATTGTATTGAAATATTTGGATTTCTTTCTCTGAAATCTTACAATTAAATTGTTTATCTTTGACTTATTTTCAGCTTCTAATCTGGCCCACTTTATTTTGAAAATTGGCCAAATTAAAAGGGCCTTTTAAGCATAAGTCTTTCTGGGCTAGAGACCTCTTCTAGAATATGCCAAAGACTATGGGTCCTTCCCCTGGAGGAAAAAATGACTATCCTGTGTACACATGGGTGTAGCTTTGTAGAATTATACCTGTTTGCTCTGCATCTCCATGTGATGCCCTCCACCACTTCCAAGAGTCCACAGGAAGGGCCTTGCCAGATACTGAGCACATACCCAGAACCGTGCCTCCCCCCCCCGCCCCCCCCCCCCCCCCGGCTTCAGAATCATGAGCCACATAAACCTCTATTTCTTATAAATTCCCCAGTTGCAGACAGCAACACAATAAGAACCAAGAGTGGCCAAGGAGCAACTGTGGTATGGGGGACAAGGACCTTGGGGAACCTGACTTGCATTGTCAGCTATGCTGGGTTCCTATGGAAGCTACAGAGTGAAGGACCAAAGACAAGAGAACTTTGCCATTGAGTCCTTTGTCATCATTAGAGCCAAGGATTTGAATAAACCTATTTTCAGAAAACACCTTTGTTCAACAGAACGGGAAATAAATTAACAGTTGTGACTTCCCAACCAAAAAGGCTCTTCTTCTCCCTTGATATCTGTTGACCTCACCCAAATCCAGAGTTGCCTTGGTTGGCTGGTAACAATGTGGTGAGCTGTAAATGTCTTAGGAAGACTGAGGAAGATGTGTCTTGATGTAGTGGCACCTAGTGAGAGCTGCATAAAACTGGGTGCCTGGTTTTTACCACACTCTATACAGGGGGAGAAAAAAAAAACAGGGGAAGGCCTTGTAGATTTGAGTTTCTGTCATCAACAGTGCTTTGGAAACGGGAGGGTCCAAGTTCCTTTTCATTGTACCTGGCTGATCCGAAGTACTGAGGAGTAATCAGGAGTCCTTCAACACAGCAGCCATTAGCATCCACACCTAGGAATCATTCTGGTACCTATTTTGTCACCACTAGCTACGTATGACTTGGGCAACCCAACTTGCCTTCCTGCAGCTCAGTTTCATCATCTGTGAGATAAGAACATGAATACATTACTCCTGAGGCTGTCAGAAGTCTATCCTGTAAAACCATGCAAACGATATCTGGTTCTCACTTACCTTATGTTCTTCAAGATACCCCCAGCCCTAATGGGATACCCAGGTAAGGATGAAGAAGCCAGGGCTGCTGGAAGGAAGGGAAATGTAGTCAGTGATATAAGTTTCCATGTCCTAAGCATACCACACCTCATATCAGCCAGGGCAGAGTGTTTCTGATGCTCTTCAGAAGTTACAGACACTGGCCACAGAATGGCTCCAGGGGAGCAGAGTTCTGGGTGGACATCTTCAGGATGAGGAATGTCACCTGCTACAGACTGAAGCACTGGACTGCCTGGATGCCTGAAGTAGGCACATATTACACTGGGGCTGCCAGCTTCATAGGGAGTAGCATACTGTTCCATATGTTGTGCTGAGTGAGTTAAGTAGAAATGCATGTGGATCAGAGCTCACTTCCTTGGCCTCAAAGCATATGAAGTGAAAGACTGTCAGTTGGCTGACCCTGTTTAATATTACACACACACACTCACACACCTGCACACGTATGCACATGCACACAAAAGCCTATGGCAGAGGCTGACCCAGAACTTTCCCTCCCACTAGGTCCCCCTATACTCAATTATTATCTGATGGCCCTTACAGTCCGCACTTGCTTTCTCACCTGGGTCTGGGAGTCAATTTGCTCTGTGCTCCACTTGCTTTCCCTGGAGAAGAGCCCAGCTCCTGTTTCCTCTTTGCTCTAGGCAGTAGAGAGATGGCAAATAGTCGGAGGTTTCCACCTACCCAAGTTCTATACAGCCTTTGAAAATAGGTGAGATGGGGTTCTGTCCTACTCATTTATCCTGATGCCAGGAAGCCAAGCTCTTTGGGAGAGCCCAGAAAGATCCTGGCCCTTGCCTGCTGTACTGGCTGGCTTTGTGTGTCAACTTGACACTAGCTGGAGTTATCACAGAGAAAGGAGTTTCAGTTGAGGAAGTGCCTCCATAAGATCCAGCTGGAAGGCATTTCTCAATTAGTGATCAAGGGTGGAGGGCCCATTGTGGGTGGTGCCATCCCTGGGCTGGAAGTCTTGGGTTCTATAAGAAAGCAAGCTGAGCAAGTCTGGGGAAGCAAGCCAGTAAGGAACATCCCTCCATGGCCTCTGCATCAGCTCCTGCTTCCTGACCTGCTTGAGTTCCAGTCCTGACTTCCTTTAGTGATGAACAGCAACATAGAAGTGTAAGCTGAATAAACCCTTTCCTCCCCAACTTGTTTTTTGGTCATGATGTTTGTGTAGGAATATAAACCCTGACTAAGACACCTACTAAAGAACACATTGGATCTCCAAAGGGTTTCCTCAGAGGTGTTTCCACTCCTAATTAAAATATATACTAATCTGTTTTGGTTTTGGTTTCCTTAAGTGTATGCTAAGATGAGCATGCTTAACTTATAAATGCAGGGCAAGCATTCTACCACCGAACCAATCCAGGTCAATTGTTTCACTAGAAGACATCAGAGTCTTTAATAATAATGTGTGCTTACTAATAAACACACTTGTCTCAAGAAAGATGCATGGAATGGCTCCCATGTTTTCCCCAGGTTTCTTTGGTCCTTGGGTAGAACTTGTGCTTAGCAAACAACATATTGTAGGTTGTGGGGTTTCTGTGTCTGCAAGACCTGGGTCAGCATATTCCCTTGATGGCTTGCATGGGAACCAGCTCCCCTTCACGGTACTAGTGTTACATAGATGCCTTTGTGACTTACTGTGATGGTTGTGTTCCTCCTGGCCTCCATGGTGTGTTTCAGTGAGTCCTGGGAAGATAAACTACTGAGTATCTTCTTGGATCATGTACTGTTGGCAGCCTGTTTTCAACAGAGCACAAGGTGAAGTCACTATAAGGGCATGTTCTTTGGTCATTGCCCCAGCCTCTCCTCCCTATGGAAGTGAAAAGAAGTATTAATATCACCAGTATTAATTAAGCTCCGAAGCTCATGGTTTGGGGGATGGAACTGGCAGTAGATGGGGTTTCCACCTTCCCCAGTCTCCTCTCTGTTCGATCTCTCCCAGCTTCTAGATTCCTTGCTGTGGTAGCTGGTTCTTACTTGGCTATGTGAAGCCAGCCAAGTGCTGGGTGAAGAAAGCTCTTGAGAGGCCAGACTGTGACAGGCAAAGAATCAACAAGAGGGAACCCACCCACCCTTTAAGTGACATAGGAATCTTTAGACTCCATTAAAGATGAGGCTTTTGGTCCCTGTGTCTTCCTCCTTGGATGTGTTTTCACCATTTCTACAAGGGCAATGCAGAGGGTGTACCCTGTGCTCTGTCACTGCAAAGCTTCTGTAGATGAAAGGCACTTTGATTTGAAGCACATCTATCTGATCCCACTGACCTCTCACCTGCCAGGCAGCCTGGTCTGAGGAAATCCTCCCTATGTTTCTCTGCTTCTGTCAGATCATGCCGCCTGGCTGGACGGGTCTCTGTGGACACACTCACCTAGGTGGGGGCTACCTGCACATCTGCTATGTCTGGGGCCCAGGCTAGCTCACAACCTTCCATCTCATAAGTAACCTCAGTGAACAGTGAACACAGGGTGCAGATGTGCAGAACATGGCTGTCAGGTTGACTATAGATGTGTCAAGGCCCTGAAATGACCCCCCTCTGCTATGAGCCAGGGCCTGAAATTCACCCAGGAGAACACAGGCCCCTATTTTAAGCCACAAAGAGACATGACCCTTGAGAACAGTAATACAGCCAACTCCACCTCCGTGACCTGGAGACTGAGCTCACCTGACCCTCCTGGACCTAGGATTCCTGAAGAAGTACAGGTGGGTCCTGAGCTTCCAAGAATAAATCCTACCTACTTTCATTTTCTTTTTTTCTTTTTTTTTGTTTTTGGTTTATGTTTTTAGAAGGGTGTGATGATTTCTATTGTTAAAATGATTATAATGTGAAATTTACCTGCTGAGCTGTCTCACTGGCCATCTGCGTTCAATCCCCAGAAGCCACATAAAAGTGGAAAGAGACAGCTGATTCCTGGGGGGTTGTCCTCTGACTTTCACAAGTGCACCCTGTGACATGTGTGTACACATATTCACATACTCACATTACACACACATGCACATTAATAAAGTTTTGAGTAGCCACTGATCTGTATTGACAGAAATGGTTAAGATGCCATTTTAAAAAGTGCTCATTCCTGCAGTCTAGAATACAGTTTCTGCTTCTGAGTCCCACACTCCCTTCTCAGTGACTATCCTTTTCTCAGTGAGATAATTCATATTTTATACACGGCTTCTGTTTCTTTTTTTAATTTTAATTATTTATTTATTTTATGTACATGAGTGCACTGCAGCTGTCTTCAGACACACCAGAAGTGGGTAACAGATGGTTGTGAGCCACCATGTGGTTGCTGGGAATTGAACTCGGGACCTCTGGAAGAGCAGTCAGTGCTTTTTAACTGCTGAGCCATCTCTCCAACCCATGGCCTCTGTTTCTCTGTGGCACTATAAAGTCATAAGGGAGCTCTCTTATGTAAAATAGAAATCTGAGGCTCCCTATCCTAAGCGACTGAGACATGGAGAACAACAGTGGGATGACCTGCCATAAAACTGCCGTGGAAACATGATGCAGGGTGAGTCCAACAGTGCAGTATGACCAACAGAAAACACCACCCAGGCACAGCAAAGCCTTGAGATGTCCAGCCTTCAGTCTCTTCCCCATCAAAGCCGTGGTGTCCTCTAGTGTTTTCATTCAAAGTGAGGTGAATGAAATGGAGATTTCATAAAGTATATGGGGGACTTTTTACTAAAGACTAGTAGAACATTTAACATGAGATCTACCCCTTGGATAGTTTGTAAAATAACCGGCAAGGTATGGAGTGCCTTCAGGTGGACTATCCCCAGCAGATCTGTGGAGCTCATCCATCTGACTTGACTAAACTTTATACTAGCTGATTAATGGTTCCCCTTCCCTGACCCCAGCCTGCACAGCTACCATTGCACTCTGGTTCTATGGCTCTGCATAGTTTCAGAGGAATTATGTAAGTAAAGTCATACAGTGTTTGCCTTCTGTGACTGGTATCTCTCACTGGGCAGAATGTCCCAGAAGTTCATCTGTGTGGCATAATCTCTTTCCTTGTTAAGCTGAATGCTACTTTTCTGTGTGGTTTCTGCCCAACTTGGCTTATCCATTCGTACGATAATGATGATAGAGTTGTTTCCGTGTCTTGACTATTTTGAGTAACACAGTAAATGTGGGAACACTCACAGGAGGACCATTGATTCACTCACTTCAAGATCCTGATTTTAGATCTTTTAGATATAAATTCAGACATGGGATTTCTGGGTCATATAGCAGTTCTATTTTTACTTTTTATTTTTGAGAAACAACTGTATTGCTTTCTGTAACACTTTCCATTCATAGCCCACCAATGGATAGATTTGCTTCTGAGACGCTAACTGGTTTCTGAGCCTCTCTGCATAGGCAGTCCTTGCTTCTGCTGAGAAGTCAGTCTACATACTTTCCTGTCCACACTACCATCTGGCAAGACAGTGCAACACTGGTCTTCTCCTGGGGCTATGTTCAAATACTATTCCCTTAGCAATGCCCTCCCCTGGGACTGGTTCTCTCTTTTGCATTTCTGAATGCAAGGCTCACATAGCAAGTGAGTCTTTTCTTATTGCTGCCCTTGAGACCAGCAATGTGGCCTGGTCATCTTGCCATCTCCATAACTTAGAGCTATGCATAGCCCTTTGGAATGACTGCATGGAAGGACTTTGTGATACACAGCTTTCTTCTGTTAGAGGTTATTGGTCCTGTGTGTCCTGTCAGCCAAAGGGCAAGATGGGATGCTAAATAAGACCATGGTCCTTACTCTTTCGGTAACTGAAAGGGCTCTTTCCAATATTTTTGCTATGCCATGCTTTAGGTATCTTTAGGCTACCTTGGCAAAGAAGTAAATCAAGTACAGAGAATTCAGAAGTTAAGGCCCACATTGTAACTCATTGGGTAGAAAGCCAGGAAAACTGTACCTTCTGTGGTTGAAGGGACTTCCTTAAGCTAGTTGATAAGAAAAACAGTCCTTCTTGTGTTGCAGAAGCCATATGCTTTTACAAAAAGGAGGTACAGGAGAAGAAAGGTGTACTGGGGGCTTTATAATATTCGACCTTGTTTAAGGTAAAGGGATGTTTGTTTGGCAAAAGCAAGGGTAGGAGTGCCCTTGACATTGAAATGTTGCTGGGATTTGAGGCTCTGGAATGTTACGGGGCACCACAGCCATGTGGGCTTCCTCTCCGGTCCCTGCTTTGGATCTTGCTTGTCATTCTCCTCTGCTTCCTCTTTCAGGATATACATACAGCCTGGTTTGCTTACACTCACAGATGGCCTGTGCGCGCCAGTCTGAGTCCAGGAGCTGACATTTCTGGCAGAACTAACTCTACGTATCCCAGTGACCATGAACTTCCCTCTGCAGGTGTCACTTCCTTCTTGGTAATGGAGATAGTACCTGATATCTTTATTTATAGGTTGTGAGGGCTTCTGAGGTGAGGCATCTATCTACATGTGCTTTGAAGGTCCTGGGTGTGATTTGCACCTGATTATAGATCTTTTTTGAGATCTTGGGCAGATTTCCAAACCAGAGAGCCAAACAAATCCATCCTCACTTCTGAGCCCATGACACTGAGGACAGCATAGTCACAACAAAGTGCTTTGGGCATAGGAAGTCCAGCTCCAAGATAAACACCTCTGTGCCCTGAAGGGTTGCCCATGATGGAGGGAGAAGCCAGTTAGAGTGGCACACAGGCCAAGTGTAGGGTCGACTCAGTTTACAGAGGTAAATGAGGAAGTGCAAGGCTGCCAAACCCTGGGGTGATTTCCCCTTCCCTGGGCGAAGGTCACTGCCTCTCCAACAGGGCTGTTCTTACTACACTAGCAGACACTGAGGCTGTGCTTATAATACTGTCATATGATCCAATTCTGACAGCGGTGTACTCGCCGGCCATTTCCTTTTGAGTGTTTCCGTTGGCCACAGTCATTGAGACCCTGCAGGAAGCTATGTTTCAGGAAGCCACTCTGAAGAATGTCTATGATTTCCTTCATCATTGACGGATATATTTTTGGCATTGCATGTGTCCATTGTATCCCTATGAAACAGCCTTAATAATACAGTCCAGCCCTCTACCCGTCTTCCAGTTCTCCCCGTCTCCAAAAGCTTCTGCTTCCTCATTTGTCCCAGTTCAGTCCCATGGTTTGCCTTTACTTAGTTCACATCTGTGCTGGCTCACACAGTGTCTAGAACTCTGAACCCTAATCTGCTCTTTTAAAAATGCTTAATACGAATGGTGCCCACTGTACTTATCCTTTCAAAATTCCTTTTATTTTCACTGTTATGTCATTTTAAAAATTGCCTGTGTGCCTGACACAGTACACATACAGGAGTCAGAAGACAGCTTTCGTGAGTTAGTTCTCTCTTTCCATCTTGTGGGTCCTGGGGATTGAACTCAGGTTGTCTGGCTTGGCGGTGGACATTTTTACCCACTGAGCCATCTTGTTAACCATTACAAAAGAAAAAGAAAAAGCCTGGATGCTCTACCTCAGAGGCTCTCCTGCTTGTGTAGGGAGAGAAGGAAACAGGAGCCATGTCTGCACTGATACTGAGTACTGTCTGGCGATTAAGCTGGGCTTAGGACTTCTGGTTTTAGACTTTAAAAATATAAAGAAAATTAGCAGATGATGCAAAAAATGGTGAGATTCTGTCTTCTCTCTGTGGAAATTAGTGTTCGGAAGAAATGGAGGGGAAAGCAGCCCACACATGGCCCAGTTCTGGAGCCTGTGGAGGGATGATAGGAGAAATGGGACCCAAACTCACAACAGCCATGCACTGACCTTTGTCTTCAGCCTCTTCCCACTCCCCCGCACCCCTGCTCACTCTCTTTTTCATAGGTCAATGACAAGAAATTACACACAGGCTTGCACACATAACACAGCTTTCGAGAGCGTTTTGCTTTGTTTTGTATTTTTGTGTTTTGTCTTGTGTTTTGACCAAGGAAGAGTTTCTTTGTTGCCAGGAATGGAATATAAGAAATGATGAACAGGGCATTTTTTTTCTTCTTCCTCTTTCCACTAAGACTCTGATTTTCGGTTTGATGATTAGAAACTGATAGCACTCAGGCATCTCTAACCTTCTTACTGTGAGGTTCAGCCCCCGTGTGGTCCAGACTGACTTTGAAGTCACTGCAATCCTCCTGCCTCAGCCTCCTGCGAGCTAGGATTATAGCCCCCACACCTCCTCTGTCCATCTTATTTTATTTGAGGAGCTGGCAGTCAGGGTTCAGGGGAAAGCTTTAATAAGAGAGTAGCAACCAAGTTGATGGGGGTGGAATACAGGAACCCAGGGGTATGGACTTGAGCATGTCATTGAACACTAGAGGGGAGATAAGATTTTGTACACTGGGTAGCACGAGCCCTGCTGTTTCCCTGTTGCTTGCTTAAAGGAAGGAATAGCACAAAGGCACCTGACTCCTTCAAAGGCAGAGTCCACATAGCAACATTTGATCTTCTAAGCAGGCCTTTGTGCTTGTATGCTGCCTACTTGTGGACATATTCTTAATTGACTTCTTAATGGCATTTAAATGGCACTTCTTAATTGACAGGAAAAAGCAAAGGTTAATTGAAGATGACCCTGAGTCATGTGATGCAGCTCCTCCTCCATGGTAAAGATCCACTATGTTTTTGAATGATGAGTTAAGAAATTAGAGACAGGGAAGGGGGGCTGGAGAGATGGCTCAGCCATTAAAGAGCACTGACTGATCTTCCAGAGGTCCTGAGATCAATTCCCAGCAATCATATGGTGGCTCACCATCATCTATAATGGGCATCAATGCTCTCTCCTGGTGTGTCTGAAGACAATGGTGCTATGGTTGTGTACTTGAATATTTCCCAACAACCCATGTGTTAAAGGACTGACTGACAGGATGTGAAAACTTTCAGAGGATAGGCATAATAGGGGGCATGCCCTCAAAGCAGACTGTGGGACCACAGTCTTTTCCTCTCTGCTTTATTTCTTGGATAAGGAGAGTGGTATTTGCTTCACCGTGTGTTCCCTCCATAATGTGCCACCATGTGCCTAATGACAGCAGAGCTGACTGATCATGGGCTAGAACCTTGAAAACTGGAACCCAAAGGAATGCTTCTTCTCTGTAAGTTGACTTGTTTCGGTGACAGAAAGCTAACTAACACAGATGACATCAGATGACATGAATCACAAACATCTCCCACATTTGGTTCTCCTCTTCAATGACCCCGTTTCTCATCCTTCCTGTTCTTCATCCATTAACAGATAGTCCATCCATCACCTGCTGAGCTGCATGCCAGACTCTGAGGGTGGAAAGACACTGCTGTATTATTGAGACATGTAACATCATCCCTAATATACCTGTGGATCTGATCATGATGCAGAGATCACTGCTGTGGAGGCACACAATAAGTACAGTAGGGATGGGTGGAGAATCTTTTGTTCCCCTAACCTACATCACAAAAAGTCACATGCATCAGAAGAGAAGAAAGCCCCAAGAGCCCTTAGTCTCTCATGTATGTCTCCTGTTAATTTGTCACTGAGGTCTGGAAGAGATCCTTTACCTGTCTGGTACTCTGAATGCTCCAGGGTGAATAGGTCATATCATGTGGTTCATGTGGGAGCCCACATGTGCCTGTGACCTTGAAGTTCCTCTGAGCCTTCCGTGTGTCTTCTGATTTTGACCATGTTGACTTTAAGAAGACTATCTGTGATTGTCACTAAAATCTCCCAAGTCTACCAAGGTTTCCCTGAGAAGTAAGGTGACTAAGCACCTATTAGCCCCAGCCAGGCTCATATCAGGAATTCCACTACCTGACCACAAAAAGACCCTTCCCCAGGATCTTCTTAGAGAAAAGCAAAGGTGTGTGCTTGAAGGAGATTAGGAACAATGAGTGCCTTGAATTTGGAAGGTGCCATTGCATATGGCTTCTTCCCTGCCATATGACTCAGGGCCAGATCTGGGGTCCTGCGGTACCTGTGGAAGGGAGGGTCTGCCTCTAGTAAGAAAGAGCTGTCTCCTTTTTGATAACAGTATCTCTAAGGGTCAGAAATGACAAGAGCACATTTGAGTGGCAGAGAAACGGACAGAGGAATAACTTTGGCAAGAGGAAGAGGAGGTCAGCACTTTATGGACTTGGTGATTTTCCATTAAATGTTTTCCTGATGGAAGTGTGATCTAGGAAACCCCCATAAACCCTAAACCTGAGCCATTTGCCACTGCAAAGCCTAGCACCAGGGTTTCACAGTCTGTGGAGTATGTTAGGTCCAATGATCTGAGAAGCTGTTGAAGGGACACAGGAAGTCATTTAAACTCAAGTGCCATAGAGCAGGTTGTAATTGGCAACTGGAGACACAAGGGACTTCTTAACAGATTCTGACTGAGGCTTAGAAGACAGAGTGCTCTCACTCTCATACTTGTTCTCTTTTTCTCTTTCTCTCCTTCCCTCTTTCCCTCC
>NW_022196913.1:38558300-38594435 GCF_008632895.1 Mastomys coucha | reverse complement strand
TTCTTCTTCTCTCTCTCTCTTTCACTCTCTCTCTCTCTCTTTCCCCAAATATTGGAGGGGGGAGTTTAACTTTGGGAAGTAGATTAAAATCCCAGTGCTGTCTTCTGTAGCCATCTACTGACTGTTCTTCAAAATCTCTAGGAATGGCCAGGCAGTAGGAGCATATGACTTTAATCCCAGCATTTGGGAGACAGAGGCAGGTGGATCTCTGAGTCTGAAGTCAGAATTCTACAGAGTAAGTTCCAGGGCAGCCAGAGCTGCACAGAGAAATCTTATCTTAAAAAAACAGAAAAAAAAAAAAAAAAACAAAAGAGGAAAATCTCCAGAAATGAAGGATTCTTTTTTAAACAGCGAGGCAGCCAATTGTCATGTGTATTTTAGATTAAGTGGAGCACTAGCTAGTCTTAGACCCATGAACTGTGGTATTTGTCAATATTTGCACAGTAATTATATTTACTTCCCACTCTTAAGTTCTTAAGACTTCCCACCCTATCCGTCAGTTCTGTTGGAACATGGCTGATGGCCAGAGGGTCTGTGAGTGGCAGGAAGGTTCTGGGGTCTGTGAGACAGGCTCCCAGATATAATGGAAATATTGCAGCCATCTGACCCCTTTCCAGATGTGTGCAGCCCTCCATATTTATGCAGATGTCATATGGAGGTATTCCCACCTACTGCTCAAGCTGTTTCATTGTGTGCTTTCCCTTCTTGGCGAAAATCCCACACTTGGATTAAGGTCAGATTGCAATTCCTTTTTTTACTTCTGAACATCAGTAAGTCACACTAAGTCGTGGGCACTAAAGAAGTCTGGGCACTGTCATAGGAGGTGAGAATATGATTTATAGACTCTCATGTTTCTGTTTCCCATGAGTCAGGTGAGTCCCAAATAGCAACATTCCGATTGTCAGATGGGAAAATGAGAGTAAAGTAGAGATCACGAAGCCTGGAGAAATTGAACCTTTAAAGCAGGTACACATATCAGTGTAGCTGAGATTCAGGACAGACACACCACATGTGTATACACCTTCTCTTTCTCTGTGTATGTGTGTGTGGCACTCCTAAATCATGTTTGTATTTATATTTATGTATTTCATGTATGTGCTTAGGTATCTGTGTGTGTGTGTGTGTGTGTGTGTGTGTGTGTGTGTGTGTGTGTGTGCAGGACAAGAGGCTTTTGTATATCTTCTAGAACGATGGTTCTCAAGCTGTGGGTCACAACCCCTTTGACAGATCTCTATCTCTAAAAATGCATTTACATTACAGCTCTTAACAGTAGCGAAATTGAAGTTATAAAGTAGCATTGAAAATAAATGTTATGGCTGGGGGTCAACACAACATGAGGAACTCTGTCAAAGGGTTGCAGTGTTAGGAAGGTTGAGAGCCACTGCTCTAGAACATGCTCCTCTTTTCCTCCCTTCTCTCTTTCCTGATGTGCCTGGGTTTCCTAGACTCCAGGAGCTCTCTGCAGAAGAGAGACAACAGGGTACTTCGACCTTGACTCTAATTACAGAGAGGAAGAGTTTTGCCAGTTGGGCTTTGGGCCACCATGTCCCTCGGGCATTGTTCTCTCTTGTCCTGCTTGGCTTATCCACAGGACTCTCTGGAATCCTCAAGATGCTTCTACCATCTACACCATTTGGCACAGGTCTTGACATTTCCTTCAATCCTGCTCATCTAGAGACATGTATCTCTGTCACAAATATGTTACAACCTGTGTCTCCTAGTTATCCCTGGGGAACCAACAAGTCTCCTTGGTGACTGTATTAGTGCCAAGTAGTAGGAATGTGGCATCTGTAAGGCCCTCTGGCTTTCTTGGCATGGAGTCGGGTAGGGAGGAGACAGGGAGGAGATCCACTGTGGCTCCTGAAGTGCCCATGGCCCGTCTGAGGCAGAGCCAAGAAGGGTGAAGGCTAGAGAGGTTTCCAGAGAAGCAGCAGGGAGGGAGGAGGGCTAGGGAGTGACAGAAAGGGCCTTTCATCCAGCCTCGGTGGCTATACGCTGGGTGCCTGTTGGCCTAGTGCCATGCACAGCCTGGCATTCTCTGGACACAGCCCTGGGGTGCCCAGCGCTTCACCCCAGCCCCATAAAATCATGGCATGTGCCTTTCTGCCAACACTAGTGGATGACATGAGATTCCCTTTCCCCTTCCCCCTCTCTCTTCGTTTTCCACCCAAGGAGGTTAAATCACCAGGCGCTTTCTTTCCACAGTCCTCGGATTACACTGGACAAAGAGCCCCGACTAGAATGCTAATGGGGAGCTTTCTTTTCCATCAAGGGGGCCTTACAAAGGCTGGGGCTAGAGGGCCTCTCCAGCCCTCACTTTCTTTCCTGTAATTCTAGACAAATAGCATTAGCCTTTTATGAGGCCTTTGTCTGCAGGCATTCCGAGGGTACTTTTCATCTGATGCTGCTTTCTTGAATTTTAAGTGGACAGCGTTCAAATCGCCCGGCCTGGCGTTACTTCTGGTAGCGGAAACGCAGGCTCCCGGCGATCGGTTGGTAAATTTAAAAGGGATGGTTTTAGAGAACACATCTTTCTCTCCCACCACAAATTAAATGCCTCGAAAGGAGAACAGCATTAAAAATTAAAATGTGCTTTGATGGTCCTAGATTGTTCTCATCTCAGTGCAAGCAGGGAGGCCTTCGTGCCTTCTCCCTTGCTGCCCCCAAGTTCCATTTCGGCCCTCTCTGATGTGGGTGAGGGGCATCCTTTATTCTGGGAGTCATTTATTCTAACAAAACCATTATTTGCATCCCTAAAAATAATATTACTGACTTTTCTGACAGAAATCTGAAGCACGTGACAAAAATATCACGTTCTAAACCCTGTTTTACAAATTGGTCAGATAGTCCATTCCACAACCTTTGTAAAAGGCTGGAGCATAAACATTGTAGCTGTGGGGAGCCTGCTGCAGCAGCTCAGTGACACCCTTCCTTATAGCCCAGAGTGACCTTAAATTCAAATCCTCTGGCTGCATCTTCTCACACGCACTGCTGTTCAGATGCAAGAGCAGCCAGCACAGTCTGGAATGAAGCTGAAAGCTATGTTCATTCTAACAAAGCATTGCTTGTGAGGACCAAAATCTTAATTCCATGTAAGCTTCACAGCCCTTTAAAAGTGTCACATCGTTCTCAGCTCCAAGCTGGCCATGGATTGTACAAAAACAGGGCAGGGGTGGGGGCAGGGGGCAGGAGGCAGGGGGCAGGTATAGTTTCCTTAAATTTCTGACCTTTCTTGACAGCAAGGTTATAAAGCAGTCAGTTCACAGCACATTCCAGTAGATTAAGGTTACAGAGCCCACTTGATGCATCTTGTTCAGTGTTTAAAAACAAAAGGATTCCATGCATTGCACATAATACAGATGAAGAGTTTAATGAAGTGCACATGTGCCTGTGTCCCTGGGCATGATTATCATCTAATATCTGGAAAGAATCCTGCATCTCTGATACTAACTCTTCTTCCAAATTGTTGAACAGAGGCTTAGAAGTCTATGAAATGTAACAGTCCCTGGTAGTGATCATCTCCATCATGTGACATAGGAGTTAAGACCCCAGTATGGGTCCCTTCTCCAAAGTTTGTACGGGAGAGCATTAAAAGCAGCAAGTCTATTCCCATAAAGCATGCTAGGGTTCTTTCCACTTCCCCATTTGGCTCATTTCTAAGTTGTTCCAAGAATTTCTCTTCTCCCCTCTCCCCTTCTACCTCCCCATACCCTGTGATAGATAAACTACTTGGTTGGTTGAATATTCAATATTCTTTGACAGACAGAAGCACAGTGATGTGTAGGAAGAGAGATGATGCATCTTGTATAATAAAAACAGCTTATACCAACACTGACAGGCTAATTACCAGCCAGGCTCTGAGGAGGTGCAGGGAGAGAAAAGAAAGGGTATTCCTACCCTGGTTAGCACCTTCGGGGATACACTATAGATGATTCCCATCAAAGAGAAGATACCCCAAATGCCAGGGCCCACAGGGCTGCCTTGCAGCTTTGGACCAGTGTTTTGATAGAAGAGTTGAGTCATTCCTTGGACCAGATTTAGACAGGAGAAGGAAATGCATTCAGGATTCCCACTAGCCTGTTCTATGCTATTTAGGGATTAGGAGACAAACCCCCACCAGCACAGAGAACTGGGTGGGGAAAGATGGGAGAAGAGGCCAGAAGAATAGGAGATCCTCTGTCTCCTAAGTTCTTGGGTAGAAAGCCCTGCTGTCTTTACAGCCAAGGCAGGAAAGTCATCCTTCCTTATTGACCTGCTCAGAGGAGACCTGGTGACTTTCATGTTTACCCAGGGGGAGCAGCTGTTTACTTTCCAACAGGGTAATGAGAGACTGGCTTCTATTTCCAGCCAGGTGATGAGGTCTGAGGAAGCAAGTGGAAGGGAAGAGATCAGCTGGCTTCCCTCTGGAACAAGGAAGCAAACCTTAGCTAGTAAACTTCTGCTCCACCCTGGCGCTGGGTATGGGGACTTTTGGTCGGTAGCACCTTGGGGCAAGGCCTGTCTCTTCATGATCAGGTGAAGACCCTTCTTGGGATACTAAATGGCCTTTCCTGAGTTGGGTTTTTTTGTTTAGTTGGTTGGGTTTTTTTTTTCTTTTTCTTTTTTTTTTTTTTTTTTTTCTTTTTTTTTTTTGGATCTTCTGGTTAAATCAGAGAATCGAGTGTTGACTCACTGAGGCACATGACCTCAGACAGGACCTACTGTGCCCTGCCATAAGGCTAGACTCTCAGTGGAGAAGAACATTGCCAAGGAGACACACAGTAGGTTCGTTCCTGAAAAGATTGTCTTAACTAAAATATAGTTGGTTAGTTGGAAGATGAGAAGACTGTAAGAGACTATTGCAGCTGGCTTAGTAAGAGGAGCAACAGCTCAGATCAGGGAAAAGGGGCAAGAGACTAGGAGGTGGAGAAAGAATAAGCAGAGTCTGGAGAAATATGATCAGGAGAATAAAGGTAGGCTTGAGAACAATCGCAAGTGTCCCATAAGTATGAGGAATGAGTGGAGGGGTTCTTGATCAAGAGAGGGACAGACAGGAGAGCAGCCCAGGAGACCTGAACAGACCCAAGCCATCTAAACAGAGGGCCAAGAGATCTGAAAAGGCCTCCATGTCCAGAAAACCCAGATAGAGAGCCAGGAGCTCCAAACAGAGAGCCATGACATTTGGGGACTCCCTTCTGTGGTTGATCTTGTCCTGCTGATTCTCACCAAGGGGAATGGTTGCTGAGCTCAGCCACTGGAGTCCTAGTGAACGTTCCATGGTTCTGCTCTTAGAAATAAACCGTCACATGAAACACGGGCATGTAAGGCACAGCATCTGCCAGTCCAGAGCCAATGTCTATTCTTTATGAGAGCCATGGAGGTGCAAGAAGTAGAAGCATCCATCTCCACAAGGCGGCCCATGTCATGCAAAGGAAGCTGGTGTGCGTGAGTGTGTGGTAGTGACACTACAATGGCAAGTGACTAGAGGTCCAACCTGACAGTGAGGGCTTTGATGACATCACCTCCCAGCCAGACCTTGCAGGAACTAGTCGAAGGGGCAGTGTCTTCAATGACTTTGAGAAATGTTAATGGTGAGATTCTGAAAAATAAATGCAAGCTGATAGTCGACTTTTTAAATAATTCTTAAAGATCAGGAAGAAACTGCAGTTTGAGCATGCTTAGATTGTTGATGGTAATTTCACACATATTTTTATATTTTTGTATTGTCATAAAGTTCCTACAATGTGTGTTGAATTTAAAGGGGTAAGGTGTATGTTCTTTAAATGCTAGCGGGAGATAATAGCTGTATGTCCTGATCCAAGCCAGCTTCACCTGGGCTGAGGAGGACTCTCACTTGGATCTTATGACTGTTAGAATGCCCTGCCAGTGCTATGAGGACTCAATGTTTCTCACAAGAGGATTGAGATAACACAGGTGTGGCAGAAAGGCATCTGGAGGGTGCATTTGGGGAACTGAGAGTCAACATGTAATGTTCCACAGTCCTCCAAGAGAGTGAGAGAGAGAGAGAAGCTGGAACTGACCCGCGCACGGGCAGTGAAATCCCAGCCAGAGATACAGCTCCAATCCTTTGGCACTGGGATCCTAGAGAGGATCCATTGGCCCTCCGTTGTTTGGGAATGAGCTGTAGGCAGGTGACAAAAAATGTAGAGGTGATCCCGACTGCTCTGTAGCAGAATCAAGGCAATGGGCGTGATGACAATTGCAAAGAATCCATACACTGGTAGCTTGTGGGGGCCTGTGACCATGCCGGGAAGGAACGGGTGAGGTCTGACGTATTTACTCAGACCTGGGCAGCTATGGGAATCTGCAGGTAGCAGGCAGACATAGCCAGTGCTGAAGTGGAAGCCTGTCAGAAGCCAAATAGCTGACAGCAAGTGTCTTAGTTGTGTACTTTGTCACTTGACTATCACCAGCCACTATTCTACATTACCAGAGAAGCCCAGAGCAGTCTTTCCACTATGAGAATGGGAGGCACTGGGACAAATAACAGAGGCTTAGCTGCCCACACAACAGGTTATAAACCCAGGAACAACCCCCCAAAAAGGTCTGTTTAGCATCAAGTAAAGCCAGTTTTACTACCTGATTGTTTGAGACAAATAGTTACAGAAAATATATTCCTATATCCATAGCATTTGACATAAGACGCTGCTCCACATACATGCTCCCATGTTTCTCATTTGCTTTGTCTTGTGCAGGATGTGTTTTGAGATTATAGACTTCCAGTACTTTCTTCATGACAAAAATGAGTGATCTCCCTCAAAGAGCAATTGGGGTGGGGGTTGTTGGCATCCAGAACTCCTGTGATGTTTTTTGCATTCATGTTTTGGTCACTGAAGTTCATTTTCTAAATGCGGATGTCAGGAATCTGCTGGATTTGCAGATATCGTAGATGTGATACTATAATAAACAAGTGGATAGAATTTGAATGGGACAGATATCCCTTGCATTCAGATGTAAGGACAAGTGACAGGGAATCTTTTGTCTGGCCAACCAGCAGCAAACAGCCACTTTCTTTGCATAAAAGAAGCTTGCACAGTGGTGAGCCCACTGCTTCCTGATATTTCAAACACATTGAAGGCTTCACCAAGACTAGAAAGATGGTCCCCTTGGCCCAGCTCCCTGAACTGCCAAAAGACCATTTCTTTCACTTTCACTACAAGCTAAAACACACACCCTTATTCTCTTTTAGCAAGACAGCGGGTGAATAGGCTGCAAGAAGCTTATTCTAAACGGTGCTACTGAGGCAGCCAAATACTGACTTGCCTTAGTATGCGTAAAGTTTGGAGTTGGCCCTTGCAAGATATGCTCTTCATTTCTACCTCTAAAAAGAGGTATTTGAACATTATTTTGTGTATTTGGATTAGTTTTACATTAACCCCTAATGGACTTTCAGATATTCTAGAGTTACTCTGAGTTTTCCAGAAAACTTGGAACCCAAGCTGTTTGGCTTCAGAGCCAGGTTCTTAACCTACTTACATATACTGGAGAATGCTAGCTTGGTATCTTCATTTTAATATTTTAGCATCACCTTTTAGGTCAATGTTGTGCAGTAGAGCACTTAAAATATAACTAATGGAATTGAAAACCTGAACTTTAAATTTATTTAACTTTATTTAATTGAACAGCCATGTGTGCCTACAGTTTTAGTCAATGTGGTTCTAGGAGAAAAAATGCAAACGCCAGTGTACTTCAGTGCTGTTGAGGACTGGACTATGTATTCTAATGCCTAGTCCATTCCCTTAATAAAATCAGGCCCTAACTCAGCAGCAAAATGACCAAGTCTAACTTTTATTGAAGGCAGTGCTGTTCTACGTGTTCATAGCTGAACGACCATTTTTCCTTCATGCCATGCTGTCCTCCTGCTTGTCCTTTCCCAAATGAGGTGTTTCCCTCCACTCTGGTGTGCATAAGAGCTATTCTCCAGAGTGCAAGGATGTATGATGGTGATTAGCCCTGTGCCTGGTTCTCCTCCCAAAGGTCATCAATCATTGTCATTATGTGTGGGGCAGAATGGGTAATTCTGGAGCAACCTGTGTCCTCAGCCACTTGGCTTCTTGCTGGGTGTTTAATTGTGTCTCTGCAAACATCAGCGCAAGTACTCGTTGATAAGCTCAGTTCATTAAGGACCGGGTTCTTTAATGGCCATGCTGATAAATTATGCTAGTCTGATTAGAGAAAAAAAATGCTTAAAAGGAAGATGTCTTTGAATGTTGAATGATCACACACACACACACACAGAAAGAGAGAGAGAGAGAGAGAGAGAGAGAGAGAGAGAGAGAGAGAGAGAGAGAGAGAGAGAGAATTGGCAAGGGACTAAATCTTGTGTTTGAAATGAGATCTTCAAGTCCTGGGTGATGTAAACCATTTGGCCCATTTGACAGCTGGCTTTGAAGAGTTGTCCTATCCCTAACCATGGTGGTTAGCAATACATGGAAGTGTGGGTGACAGTAAGTGCTGAGTCCAGAACATGCCTCCAGGCTCACAGTGTTGAGAGCTGATAACTTTTACAAACTGACAGATGCAGGAAGACATTCCTTGTGAGTTCCTGTCATCGACCTAAGAGGAGAACCTTCTGAAAGAGTTCAGCTGTCACAGGTTTCCTTGAAGAGAAGTTCCCTACCAGGGACAAAGAGTGACTGTGGTCCTCACAGCTAAGCTGATGTCACAATGGGAAGTTCACCAGCAGACCTTACAAAAACCTTTCATTATTATTTCTTTGTAGTTCATTGAGATTCTACATTTCTCTCTATGTTAAAATAATATTCAGAGCCCCAATGGTAACCTTTAAGACACTTTGTAAGCTTCTTCAGTGTGTTATTCAGCTTTTCATCACTATAACAGAATACTTGAGATGATGAAGTATAAAGACAATAAATTTACTGTGGCTTGCAGATTTGGAGGTGCCAGTCTATAATCTGTTCTCTCTGTCTTTGGGCCCCAGGCAAGGTAGCACATCATGGGGGAGTTTGTGATCAAATGAAATGGCTCACTTCTGGGCCAGGGAGCAAAAGAGGGAAGAAGAGAGACACACCCTTGGTCTTCTCTAAAGGCTGCTTCCGGGTGCAGCTTTTTTTTTTTTTTTTTTTTTTTTTTTTTTTTTTTTTTTTAATGGAGTGAGCTTTCACCAAACACTGCTTCTTTTTTCCCACCTCTAGGGTAACTTCCTGAGCTCCCAACCATCAACATCTGGGCATGCAGGGACATTTAGTCCCTATACTATACGTACAGTCCCAAACTGTAGCAGTCAGATTAAGTGCGCAAGTCAGCTGTGCCTTTTCTCATGTTTCCCTTCCATGGGTGTAATTCATGGACTTCCAAATGCTGTCCCTGAGAAAGTGGAGAGGGCCTCCCACCGGAACACCAGTATGAAGGTGTTACTTCTAGGATAGTGGTTTGAAGCTGCTGAAAAAGACCCAACTATCACCCAACATTTGCTAGGGAGGATTCTTTAAAAAAAAAGACATGTTTTTAATATTCTAACTGTCTACATGGGGGTGGGGTGTGTGCACACTGAGTGCAAATGTTCAGAATCCAGAGGCATCAGCACCCCTCCTGGAGCTAAAATTGGAAATGGGCATAAGGTACCTGATGTGTGTGTCTCTGTGTGTGTGTGTATGTGTGTGTGTGTATGTGTGTGTATGTGTGTGTATGTGTGTGTCTGTGTGTGTGTGTGTGTGTATGTATGTATGTAGAATCCCAGTCCTCTGAAAGAGCAGTCTGTCTCCTTAACTGCGGAGCCACCTCTCCAGGATTCTTAAGCTGGTTCCAGGGACCTCCTGGGACATGCCACTTCCTAGGCTGTCCTGGGTATAGGACCCCAAGGCATTCATTCTGCTGAGGGTCAGAGAAGCCTTGTTCTAAAAAGCCTCACTCTTAGAAATCCTGTATATAATGGGGTGTGGGAATCAAGATCTAGCACCCACACATACACGCACCCCCAGAGTAGGTAAGAGCTGAGGTTCTGGGGCTCTATGTAGAATGAAAGTTTGTGTTTCATACTTGGTTGCCTGCATTTCAACTTTGCTTTTACCTCATTTCTTGGCTACAGGATTTCTTTGAGAGAGTCAAATCAATGAAAAAGAAATATGTTCTTAAGAGACTGTCTTAGTTAAAGTTTCTATTGCTGCATCAAAACACAATGACCAAAACAACATGGGCTTGAGAAAATAAATAAAGCTTTAGGAAAGGGTTTATTCAGCTTAAGCTTCTGTATCACCAGTGTTCATCACTGAAGACACTCATGACAGGAATCAAACAGAACTGGAACCTGGAAGCAGGAGCTGATGCAGGGGCCATAGAGGAGGTGCTGCTTACTGGCTTCTTCCACATGGCTTGCTCAGCCTACTCTCTTATAGAACCCAGGACCAGCAGCCCAGGGATGGCACTACCCACAATGAGATAAGCCCTCCTCCATCAGTCAGCTAATTAAGAAAATACCCTACAGGCTTGCCTACAGCCTGACCTTATGGAAACATTTTCTTAATTGAGGTTCCCTCCTCTCCGATGACATTAGCTTGTGTCAGGTTGACATAAAACTAGCCAGCACAGACACCAAACCACATTGGGTTTGGCTTGAAATCACAAGCTCCATCTTGGGATAAAAGGGTAATTGAAATAGGTTTTCACACAGCCGTACCTGAAACTTAAGCTCCCCCTCCTAGGTCTCGGGGATAAACCACTGGTTTCAGAATCACTAACTTGGATTATTTTTTTTAAATCTACTGAGCAGATTTAGTCCTCTGTCCACAAATCAAAAAATATATAACCACTTAGGAGCTCAGATTTGTTTAGGCAGTGGGAGAAATATACAGAGATTTAAGTTATCACTTTAAAAAAAAACTGTTAAGTTTATTTGAAATAATTTACACAATCTGTTTTTCCCAAAGCACATGACTTGAGTTATATTTTAACCAAGTGTGAAGATAGGCCAGGCCCCGGCTTGTTTTCCACTTTGCCTGCCTTTCCTCCACGCCCCCAGCGCCTCACTGGGGATTTCTGCTCACAGTGGGTGTTCCTCTATTCTCTCTCCTGTTCACTTGGTCAGAGATGCCTAATGAGACTCTGAAGCACAGGCTGAACATTGGCCCCCAGAAGTCTGCTGTAGATTTTCTATGGCGACATTTACATCTGAATGTCACCTGATACCCTGGGAACAGCAGTTGTGACTCAAACCTCAATAGAATACTGTGATTTTTTTTTCCCCTGTGTTTTCATGGTTTGGACCCCAAGAAGGGAGAGAAGCTGTCTAATCCAGTAGGGGGTTTCCAAAAAGAAGGTCTGACAGATATCTTACTAAAGTTGAACTTTAAATGTGTCTTTATAACTTCACCTTGACATGAAGGGTCCTTGGACTCTATGAAAGTTTTGCTTTGATCTACCAGTTGTGTTTGGAAATTTCCCAGTTGCTTCCATTTGAGTCCGTTCACATTTTTCCTCCCAGCGGAGCAAATGCTTTCTAAGTTCTTTCCACTTGAGAGGATTTCTCAGGTGAGTCTCAGCAGCCTCTGAAAACTCAGGATGGAGACCCCCTCTTTTTGTGAAGTGCATTCCATTCTGGGTGCATTTCCTTCAGGATCCTGTGATTCCCCAGATTCACAGAAGCTAGCTTGCTTCAGTGGTGTTGAGTGACTAGGAGTGACTGACGGGCATGCGTGATGACTGGACCACTTATGTGTATGTGGAATCCGAGGTAGGCTTGAGTTCCACTCCACTTAATGCCACCCTAAAGAAAGAATGTGTGTGGAAATGCGGGCTCTTTTACACAGAGTAGCGTCACCCTTTGTTACTTCTATTTCCTAACAAATACATGAAGTACCCCTGCCCTGATGATGTTCTCAGCCCACGGATTCTGTGGTCTTAGGCTGCGGCACATGACAGGCTGGCCTTTCACAGGCAGCCTTGGCATCTGTTTTCTACAAGGGTTGTGTTGTGCTGCCTTAGACACTGGCTACAGCAATTGTCTGGTGCTTTCTCTTGTGGGACTTTGAAAGTCAGTTTTTGCCTTTCCACAAAGGAACATTTAGGGAAAAGGCTGTGGTTAAAGATGAGGTCACTTTGCAAGCTGCCATTTTCATGCAAAAAGCCCCCAACTTTTGCAAATTATAAGCATTTACAGAAGTTCATTTGTGTTGATTTCCTGGAACTTAAGGGGCATTTTGTCTTAGATGCTGCCACTGCTTAAAAGAGGGGGTCCAAAGCCAGCCATAGCTGTCTATGTTCCTGAGGTACTACACTCAAGCACTGCACCACGCACTGGGTGAAGGTGCAGGCTTTTGCCTGAGCCCACTCTTAGGACCGATTTACCTAGGCCGCATCTGTTTAAATACTCGCCCAAGGTTATATGGCCAGAACTTAGAAAATGAAAATTCCAGCCACCTCAACTCCAGTGACCCTGTCTCCTGCCCCACACTCCAAGCTACCCTCCTCAGTCATAGTAGCTTTGTAGGAGAGGCTCTGGGGCCTTGGAACCTCCCCACTGGGAGAGAAGAAGGTGGGAAAATGGGTTTTGGAGTATTCAGTCACTTTTATTTATTTTAAAAAGTGTGTGTGTGTGTGTGTGTGTGTGTGTGTGTGTGTGTGTGTGTGTGTGTGTGTGTGCATGTGTATGTTTGTGAAAGAGAGAGAGAGAACACAGGCATGTGTGTACATGTGTGTGATATATAAACATGTGTGTTCAGGTGTGCTTGCCTATGTTTGCACATGAAGAAACCAGACTTGGATATGTGGTCTGTTCCTTTATCACCCTCCACCTTAATTTTTTGAGACAGTCTCTCTCCAGACCTGAAGCCCATTATTTAAGGCTCACACAAAAACAGGGCAGAGTCTGAGGTTACTTGCCTGCTTTCCCCATCCAAAAAAAAAAAAAGCCTGTGTTCAGGCCAGTTTGTCACCATGAAGGTGCAGGGAAACAACTGCTCACATTTTCTCCCAATTACAAGACTCTTTCCTTAGACAAAGGAGACACAGATCTTTGGGAAGTGGTTGGTCCCTCCTAATCTTTGCCCTTCCTTTACCTTTGAGATAGGTGCCTGTACCCCCCACTCCTTCCTTTAACACCTTGCCATGTCTCTCAGGGTCCAGCCTAGGCAGCACTTCACCCATGGACCCCTTTATCCATCCCTTTCTTGCTCCCTATTCTGTGGGGTCACTCAATGGAAAAGTGGCTCTGCTCAAAGCAGCGGTGTTTTCGGACTAGAGCAGGAGATCTTCTCTACTGCTTACAGAGTTGGGCTCATCTTCATGCTCCCTCATTTTACCTTGCATAGAGTTCTAATTCTCTCATAGCATTGTTCTTTTTTAAGTAAAAGCTATGACATGGGGCTGGAGAGATGGCTCAGCAGTTTTAAGAGCACTGACTGCTCTTCCAGAGGTCCTGAGTTCAATTCCCCACAACCACATGGTGGCTCACAACCATTTGTAATGAGGCTCTGATGCCATCCTCTGGGGTGTCTGAAGACAGTTACAGTGTACTCATATACAAATAAATAAATAATTTTTTTTTTTTAAAAAAGCCATCACAACTGCAAGTGGTCTAACTTTATAGATGTAACCACAGGGTCATCTACCTTACTGATTTTTAAAAATGTAGCTGTATTTGTGTTTGTGTGTGGGTGCATACATGCCATAGTATGCATGAGGAAGATAGCTTTGGGGAATCAGTTCTCCCTTTCTGCCATGTGGATCTCAGAGATTGAACTCAGGGTATCTTCACTTTCTGTATTGTATTTAGAGAAGCTGGGATGCAAGTAATAAGAATGTTACTGGATATGGTATCAGGGTGTTGAGAGTAGGGATCAATCAAAGGAGGGAGGGAGGGAGAGAGAGAAAGAGAGAAAGAGGAGAGAGAGAGAGAGAGAGAGAGAGAGTCCGGGCATGATGGCATACTCCTATAATCCTAGCACTTTCAGGTGAACCCAGGAAGATGAAGGTCATCCTTGACTACATAGTAAATTTGAAGCCAGCCTGGGCTACAGGAGACCTTGGAAGAGTGTGGCACCAGCTTTAGGGATATAGTTTGGTGGCAAAGTACTCGCCTAGCTTGAGCAAGGCTCAGAGTCCCAACCCCAGCACCACAAGAAAAAGAAGAAAGATAACAAACACCCCACCATTGAGCTGGTCAGAGCAGTGCAGATGAGATTAAATGAGGTACAACACCCAGTCTGACTGAGCGTGAAGCTCGCTCGAGGAGTGCCGTTTACAAATAAGGGTCATAATTATTTCCTGATTAGGTTTCTTCCAAGTAAGAATGAGAGACAGGGATGCTTAGCACAGCCAAGCCCTCCCTGCTTAAGTGCTGCCCCCATTCTTTGCAGTACTGTACCCGCTCCACCCTTGCCTTAGGCAGCAAGTGCCCATTGAAAGCAGTGGTAGGGCTGGGTTGGACACCCAAGTCAAACAAAGATCCCATGTCTTGTCTTCCTCTGTGGTGAGGCAGCTTTAAAGACTACGATTCTTTTGTGTTAGGAGCAGTTCTCAGAGGCTCTGAGCTGGCCTTCATGTTAACTGTTGAATTAAGACCGTGGGGATTTTTTCAGTTACCCACTTGGAGGTGGCCCTCGTGGGAAGTGCCTTTCCAACCCACGGTAGGCTCCTGTGTTACTCAGTAGGTGTTCTTGAGGCAGCTAAGTGTAACCAAATGCCAGGCATTGAGAAGGACACAGAGAAACAAGCCTGATTTTCCTTTCACGGCTGTGAGGGAAACTAAGCTACAGAGAAGGTAGTGTCAAAGGTTCTAGAACACGGTTCTGTGGTCCAGACAAAGGGGTGTTGGAGAGAAACAGAGGAAGGGTAGCCAAGGTAGTCAGTGATAGTAAGAGGGACAGGTTTAAGTGGACCAAGACAGCAGGTGGAGACTAGAAGGAGGGGAACATAAAGCTTAAAGCTTTGCTTGTCAAAACCATTGAGGAGAACAGCAGGTGAGAAAATAGGCCAAGAACCAGGTGCCATTGTGAAGACTAGAAGGCAGCACACTAGGGGTTTGGACTTCCAGTATTTTTACCTGTGAGAGCAATGAGGGGCAGTAAACACGGACAGTTTGTCAGGTGAACTGGAGCAGAAAGGTCTCTGGAAGGGGAGACGTTCTCAGAAGCGACTGTAAGCTGGTTCTTCCCTGCAAAAGTGGCACCAGACCATCAGGTGGGCATGGCTGTGGAGAAGTGGAGACAGACTCCCTCCTCCAGCCTCAAGTCGACAGTCAGCAGCCAGTGCTGACTCCCCGATTCTGCAGGTTGCTGGGTAAGGTACAAATGCCCATGTGGATTTCCTCCAGCTTCTAGGATCCACAGAGCAGCCCAGGTCACACCAGCTCATATGTAACTCATCTTAGAACCACAGGCAGCTTGAGCCCCAAAAGAGAAAAACCCTAACTTCCAAAAGAGACACTCCCTTCTCCCCTTAATCAGGCTAAGGTTTTAGGAGGTGAAGTGGCTGCCCCGAGGCCACACAGCTGCAGGTAGAATCATACTGGAATAAACTTGAGTCCAGCTGAGGAAGAATTTGGCTTAAACACTGGGGGATTTGACTAGTGAGAACTCTGTTACTTGAAGGTCAGTAACATTACTCAGCATCTATTTACTGAGCCCACACTTGGCACACAGCACCTCGTGCGTGGTAATCACAACATGACCTGTGAAGTCCCCTACTTAAGACCCAAGAACATTCTGCCCTCCGAGTCTTTGTTCCTTGATAAACACATGGACATGTGGACAACAGAAATTCACTGCAGAAATGGCTGAAAAGCTAAATTCCTGAGGCAGGACTTGGCTGAGGAGTGGGGTGTACTGGTATCCAACTGCCCATGGCCCATCCTCCTGTGCAGGCTATTGCACTGAGGACACCGTGAGCCAAAAAACCAAGATGGCACTCATCCCTAATCAGTCTCAGAACTGCTTCTACTCAAAGTATTTCAGTTGGTCTGGACAGAAAACCACCTACCAAAGCTTTCTGCCAGCATAGTCCCTCTCCACAGACCTGCTTCTTGAGCATGGCTTTCCCACTGCTGGCCTGATCCGACTCCCTGTTCAACTGGCTGGTGTTCCTAAGTTGACCACAGCACCAGAGGTCTCTCCCCATGTGGGGAGGGGAACACTCATTTTAACTGCCATGTGTCCTATCAGATCTGATTTCTGTTTTTATTGTAATCTCAATTTAAAACTAAACCCAAAGCGATCTTCGTTGCTTATGTTCTCCAAAGGCTTACCGCGAGGTCGGAGAGCCCGAGGCTTGGAACGGAGCCTTGCCTTTACCACCAACTGACTCCCTGACCTTATTTTCCCCTTTAATAAAATGAGATGGTTGGATGGGGATCAGTGGCTGCAGACTGGCAGCATGAGTCAGCCCCTGACCCTCGTCGTGTTTCGTGTGACCTCAGCTGTGTTTTATTTGCTAATTGAATTTCAAGATCTTTAAGCAAGGCAAGAGCTGGGGGTTTTGTTACGGGGCTCTCCTCTCACCCCCTCCGGTTCCACATGAGCCTTATCTGACTAGGACCCAACTCCAGCAGCCCTGCTCCATGTTCTCTGAGATTCCTTTCATCTGAAATAGAATTTTTCAATTTCTTTGTACCTCCAGGGCATTTTGTACCTCTGCCTGTCTTACTCTTTGGCACTGAAAGTTATGTTTTGGTGGGTTTTTTTTTTTTTCCTTCCAATAGAGAAAAGTCACACAGAGAAGCAAAGCCAACCTCTGAGGGTGCCAAGGCCGGTAGACCACGTGTTAGTATTAATAAGCCAGTGCTGCACAGAGAACATTAACCAGGGACCTCAGTGCTGGTGTGTGTGACAGTCCAGCTACACTACAGGCCCTACAATGCCCAGCGCCCTGCTTTTGGAGCAGTCCCTGGGAACTTATCAGAAATGTGATTCCAAGTTCATACTCTTAATTGAGTGGTTTTGTCCTCTCTAAAATGAGCTGGTAAACTAGCCCTCCCAGTTATGAGTAGGGGTCAGTAGCATATTTGTAGGACATGCCACAGTCATCCTAAATAAGAAATGCACTGGCGCCACTACAAAGTCTGTCACCCCAGTTTACTGGGCCCAGCCCCACTCTCTGAAAAGGTCTGAACAGAGGGCCATAGAACCTACATGTCCAACGTTGTCCCTGGTGAGGGTGCAGCAGCTGGAGTGTGGCCACGCAAATCTCCATGCCAAAGAACTCTTAAACTACTACAGGAACATGGGGAGGTAAGAGGCAGCAATCACCAACAGAGGGGGATTTGGCTATCACTCAGGGTACAATGACACTTGGGCTGGAGCCTGCTGGGCATGTGAACCTTAGCGAAGTCAGTTTAGCTAAGTGAATGATGGAGATGGCAGGTGGGGAGGTTAGAGACAGGGAAGGGGTCGGGAGCACACTGAGGCTGGAGTCATCCTGAAACACATTGCTTCTGCTCTGAGTGACATGGGAGCCCTCGGGTTGGTGGGATAGATGGCATGTGATAATGACATCCATCCTACAGAGGAACTGTGCTGCTCCTGCTGCTGTGGCCACTGCTGCCAAAATGACTACATTTTCAGGGTAAAGGAATGACCCTCACTGGAATATCAAATTCTTCTTTACAAAATAACTAACATTAAGAGCAATGGACAAGGAAAGATGGAAGGAAAAACCATACCATCTTTGCACTCCAAGTGAGGATGTTGATTCTGACCCTGGTTAGCAGAGGATGCTAAAGCCGGCGGAGAATGCTGATGGATATAGCTAGGACAGGAAGCTAAGGAGCAGCCTGTAAATCCACACAGCATCCTTGTCTTCAAGCTGAGTCATAACCTCCCCACTGCAGCTTGAAGCGCAGACACAACATTTGTAGAATCGCCTTCCGGAATTCTTGAATTAGTCAGACTTCCAGTTTAGAGACTAACCTGAGGCATAGGAGAGGAGATTAACAGTCCCATGGGGGAAGGGATTATGTCAGATCTGAGGCCACTGGGCTTCTTCATCAAGACTATTCCATGAGAAAAGCGGGCACAGGTAGCAGCAGCTCTAGAGGGAAGGAGACAGTAGATAGAAAATCTCTTAAATTAGAAGAGGGCTCCAAAACCTTTGGAACTGGATAGTTCTAAGCCACTATGTGGCATGTAGAGATACTTAGAATTGAACCTGGGTCCTTTATAAGATCAACAAGCACAAGAAAATTATTTTACAGATATATCTTTATTTTTAACGTGTGTGTGTATGTGTGTGAGTGTGTATGTGTGTGTGTGTGTGTTGGCACATGAATGTAAATGCAGGGATCTGGGGAGGCTACAGAAGGGCATTTGATCTCTTGAAGATGGACTAATAGTCAGAGGGGAGCCTCCTGATGTGGGTGCTGGGAGCTGAGTTCAGGTCTCCTGCAAGAGTAGCAGGCCATCTTAGCCTCTGAGCGATCTCTCTAGACCCAAGAAAGGTATCTTTTAAAGGCAGGTGCTACGTAAGATGGAGCAGTAAGGGTGTAACTCTGGTAGGATACTAGGCCAGCATATACCTAGACTGTGGGTTCTATCCCTAATACAAGAGTGGGAAGGAGAGGTAGAGACAGAGAGAAAAAGCACCTGACAATCTCACCAAATAATGACTGAAGTGCCAAAAAATCAGTTAAGACACTTGCCTGATGACCTGAGTTCAGTGCACATCATGGAAGGAAAAACCAACTCTCACAGTTGTCCCCTGGCCTCGTCACACATGCCGTGTCACACATGCTCTGGAAGTACATGCACATGTGTGGTTGCATGTACATGTATGCATGCATGTGTGCACACACACATACAGAGTAAATGAATTAAGAAAAAGAAGGAGGAGAAGAAGGAGAAGAAGAAGAATACACTAGAAGGATGCTGGTGATAAGAAATACAAGCTGGGAAATCCCCCATGCCTTCTGGCAGCTGGGGAACTAAGTGTGTTGATACGGGCACAGTTGGAAGGGATTGGGTGTTATTTTGTTGGCTAGCATTTCTCTAGGATTTCTAGCTCAAAGTCCTGTGAAGCTTCCCTCGCTGGGATGTATTCATTCATGCATGATCTCTTATTGAGTGTGAATTTGACCCATAGCAAAGCTAATGCCAAAGGAGTTGAGGGTGAAGAATCTTTAATGAGAAAACTAAATGGCAGCCTCCACACAGTGTTCTGGCCACTGCAGCCACCCAGCCCCCTCTGTAGTCCTTTATCTAGCTTAGAAACACACAGCAGAGAGACCTGGCATACAAGAACCACATTCATATGAAGTTGTTCTGATATTTAAAGTCATTCCTCTCCCTTACTTTCTCTGCTTCTATTAAATATTAGGAGTCTAAAAGTGTCCAATTCTTAAGCGCCTGTTGCCAAACATCACCCATTGTTTTTAAACAAAGGATGCTGTAAAGACCAAACACTGTGCGCATTTGAATTCTTGTTCCTCCTTTGAGCTATTGTAATATTAGTTTTAAAAGAAAGACGGAAGGCTGTGTGACGGAAGGAAGTGGATGTTATGGTTCGCCATGCCTTCACGGTTACTATTGCCTTTAGTTATTACAGCATATGGGTGCATGGTGTGGATCCTATATGCCAGGACAGCTTCCGTCAAGTCAACAACAAAGCTCACCCAAGATCACTTCTGTTGCAGAAATCTGAGAAGAGGGCAGAGTGCCGTAGCATATGCCTATAATCCCAGCACTGAGGAGGTTGTCCTGGTTAGGTTTATTGTCAGTTTAACACAAATTAAAGAACCTCAGTTTAGGAACTGCCTCCAACAGACTGGGTGTGGGGCATTTTGATGATGCTGGTTGATGTAGGAGGCCCCAGGTCACTATACTTAGGGCAGTACATCCCTAGGCAGGTGGGGCTGGGGTGTCTGAAAAAGCTAGCTAAACAAGCCAGCGGCCTGTGCTCCTCCATGGTCTCTGCTTTAGTTCTTGTCTCCGTTTCCTGCCTTGGCTTTCTTGAGGATGGACTGCATCCTAAAGGTAAATTAAATATTTTCTTTACTTTAGAAATCCATTTCTTTTGGGGGCTGGGGATTTAGCTCAGTGGTAGAGCCCTTGCCTAGCAAGGGCAAGGCCCTGGGTTCGGTCCCCAGCTACGGCAAAAAAAAAAAAATCCGTTGCTTTCGAATCATACATAATGTTGAGGCCATCCTGGGCTATAAAGCAAGACCCTGTCTCAAAATTAACCATCAAGAAAACAAAGCCCAGGTTGGAAGATGGCTCAGCAGTTAAGAGCACTGGTTGCTCTTACAGAGAACCTGGGTTCAGTTCCCAGAGAGGCAGCTTATGACCATCTATTTGTAACCTTATTTCCAGGGGGATCTGGCACCTTCTTCTGGCTTCCTCAGACACCAGGCACACATATGGTACACATACATACATGCAGGGAAAACATCCATACACATGAAATAAACAATAAAATTTTTTTATAAAATAGCAAAATTTTTAGCAATCTCCGAAAAAAAACACAGGTTATAAACACAAACAAACAAACAACAACAAAAACAGAGCAGGGCTAGAGAGATGGCTCAGCAATTATGAGCACTGGCTGCTCTTCCAGTGGTCCTGAGTTCAATTCCCAGCAACCACATGGTGGCTCACAACTATCTATGATGTGATCTGATGCCATCTGCTGGCATGCAGGTGTACGCGCAGACAGAGCATATAAAATAAATCTCCTCAAAAAGTTTAAAAATAGTTCTTTGGGTTGGAGAGATGGCTCAGCATTTAAGAGCTGAGTGATGGGATCTGATTCCCTCTTCTAGTGTGTGTGAATAATAAAATAATATTTGCATAAAATAATAAAATAGATAAATCTTTAAAAAAAAAAACAGAAGAATAAAGTGCTGTGCATTTTCTGTGCCCAGCCCATTCCTAGGCTCTAAAAAGCATCAGTGATCAGTCAGAGAAGGTCACCTCCTTAGAACCTAGATTCTGGCCCACAAATACACAGCTCTTGCCCTCATCAAAGGCATGGGCATCAAAGGCATGGGCAGTATAAGGACACTCACCTCAATTCTTTCCTTGCTTCTTTCTTGTAAGAGTTAAGGGAAGATTCTCAATCACTCTAAGCCTTAGAGTTCTGCTATGCAAAATGAGCACTAAAAGTCATATCTACATCACGGAACTGCGTTTTAAATGAGTTTAATGTATTTAAAAAATGCTTGCCGATACCCCTGGCCTACCATGCTCAGAATACTTGTAATATGGTAGGTACCATATCAGTAAGGCATTACCTCTTCAACTTGGCATCCAACTGTTCACATCTATATATGTCTGGCAGACAGTAGAATGTGACTTGTAGGAAATACTTAAAAGGTCCCCTGGCTTTCTCTTCTTTTCTCTGAAGGGAGAAAACCATTCTTTTCCAATCCTTTTGGTCATCTCAGTCAGTTGGCAGGTCTTAGCTAAGAGGAAAGATGAAGTCCTCTGGGAGGGAAGGCTTGGAGTTGTCATGATAATAGCAGCTTTCTACCGTGGGATGCTATTTGGGTCTCTGTGCCCAGCAATTTCGAGCTCTCTTGCTATAATAAGGATCCCACAATCACATGGCTGAAGATCTGGTCTCCAAGGTCTTAGAGCCTGTGCCCTTGCCCATGGCAGTAATCATTCAATGTTGCCTATACTTCCAGGCACAGCCTGGAAAGAGTCAGACAGGAAGGAGAGAGTTCTCAAACACAGAGCAGGACTCTTCAGTTTTCTCCCTCGCTGAGGAAGGGGCTTGGGGGTAGAGCTGGGAGGCAGAGGGCTACAAACATGATGGAACAAGCTTCTAGGAAAATGTTTCTCAACCTGTGGGCGATGACCCCCCATGGGGATTATGTATCAGATATTTACACTATAATTCAATACAGTAGCAAAATTATAGTTATAAGGTAGCAACAAAATAATTTTATGGTGGAGGGAAGGGGTGTCACCACAACATGAAGAACTATGTGAAAGGGTCACAGAATTAGGAAGGTTGAAAACTACTGTCCTAGGAGTATCTAGTGGGTCACCAGATGGGCTCAGTGGTCCCAAGTCTATACCAGGAGCTAGGATACAGGAAGTGGTGCCTGAAGGAGTAGGGTCTCCCCCAGGCTGAAGTGGGCTGCTAATCTATCTTAGGTCAGAGGAGCATGAGAGAGATGAGTCCATTCATTGAAAAGCCCTAACCTATATTGGGTTTTTTTCTTTTAATATTTTTTTAATGTATTTATTTATTATATGTAAGTACACTGTAGCTGTCTTCAGATGCACCAGAAGAGGGCGTCAGATCTCATTACGGGTGATTGTGAGCCACCATGTGGTTGCTGGGATTTGAACTCACGACCTTCTGAAGAGCAGTCGGTGCTCTTCCCTGCTGAGCCATCTCACCAGCCCCCTAACCTGTATTGGTAAAATGGAACTACACAACTTACTCTCTGAACCGAGTTGTCTTGAGCCTGGCAGGATTGTGGGCCTTTCACGTAAAAAATTTCCTGTGTCATTGCTCAACTTACCAGAAACAGTCAGTCAGTCTCTCTTTTTTTCTCTCACTCCCTCCCTTTCTCCCTCCCTCTTTCCCTCCCTCCCTCCCTCCCCCCTCTCTCTCTCTTTCTCTCTCTTTCTCTCTCTTTCTCTCTCTCTCCTCTGTTTCTCACTCTCCTGGTATACCATACATACCATCATTCAGAACTGCTCTTCCTGCATTCTTGTGTTAGAAAGAGCAATAGAAGAAAAGACACACCTAAGTGAGGGCTCCAAGTGGCATGCCTTAGGAAGGGACCTGTGTGACAGGGAGGAGGGGCAGCCCACGAGCCTCATCCCATCTGTACCCTCACACCTTGGGGACTGAACCCAAAGACTGTTTTCCCAGATAGTTTTTTTCCTCCCTCCTTTAGATTGCTCACTTTGGGCATGGATTGCAACAACACAGAAGAGTCAGAGCTCTATACAGACACAGTTCAGACTGTCCCATGTGTGGTGCAGCTACCGCACTCAGCGTAATTATCATTTCCAATTTACTCAAGGAAACAGAAGCACAAAGGTAACTTTCCTAGAACAGAAGGGGCAGAGCCTGTATTTGAACACCCGGCCTCCCACCCCTCCTCCCACCCACACACCAGCCATAGTCTTTACTTCAGCCAGTCCCGGCAAAGCACACTTTGTTCCAAGGACACAGATTCTAAGAATTTGTAGTTCTCTGGCTTCAATAGTGTCAGCCCGTTAATATATTCCTTTATTGCCAGCCAAGCTAAATCCAGAAGAACCCTGTGAACTCAGAGAATTCCAGGACACTTTATCCCAAGAGCGTGTACATTTCTCCCTACCTTCTGTCAGCAAACACAACATTTTAAAAACAAAGTCAAGGCTGCGAGTGTGGCTCAACTCAGCAACAGAGCCCTTGCCCAGCGTGTGCCATGTGAGGACCAGCTTCTACACCCAGTACCTCCAAAAATAAGTGTTTAGTAAAGAATAAAGGCTGTGTTCCACTTGGTGCTATAGGGAGTGGGGCTGGCTTTCCTACAATCAGTGTCAAAGGTCATGTACTGTCTGTTGTTTGCTTGTTTTCAACTAAATGCCAGGATTGCTGACTCCAGGGGAAAGTTAACTGAGTATGTCTGTCTGTGGGGCTTCCTAGGATGTGTGAAGAGAATGATAACCCCTTGCTAACTCTATCTCTGACAAGGTTGGGAATCCAGGTGAATGTTTTGTCAGCCCACACCAGCAGGAGCTCTGGGTCCCTGCTGGGGCTCTCTGGAGATAGCACAGCATTAATGGTTTAACACAGAAATGTCTTAAGCCAGTGATCCAGGCTCTAACAGGGACAGTACTTCATCCCTGACAGTGGTTCCAGCTGTCACTTAGGGTACCTCCGTCTACCATAGAGATGTCTTTCATAAACATGAAACACAGAGCATCTTTTAAACTATGAGCTGAGAGTGTTGCTCATCTGTACGGAGCTTGTTTGACATTTATCAATTCCTGGGTTCCATTGCCATTATTGAAAACAAGAAAAAGGAAAGAAAAGGTACATCATCTACAAGGAATGTCTAAAGCCACAGTTTGACATTAAAATCAGCAAAGCAACGAACAACTAACCAGGGCAAATATAAGTGGCCAAGGTTCTAAGTAAAGGGAAAGATACACCTTACAGTCTACACTTAGTTCGTGGACAGGCTAGAGGCATATCAGGTAAGAGCTTTCTCTAGTCCTGGCTCCTGGTGAATAGTGTCCTTTTAGCACCTTAACAAGGCTTTCTCTGCAGTTAGCCAGCAGCACTTATTACTAGGCCATAGTATGTAGCAGCCATAAAAATGCCTCATCTTGGTGGAGCTGGATCCTACTGATGGCTGCACCCACCCTCAGACTCTGTGTAGCCAGCATGCTTGGTTCCTGCTAGCTCTGCTTTGACACCATCACTTTAAGGGGCAGGCAGTGTTTGGTCTATGATCCACCTGTATACACAACCTTGCTGCACTACTGTGCCAGAAGGAGGGATTTCCCAGTGGGTGGGGCGTCAGGAGCTGTTTGTTCCCCTTTCATATTCCTGGTGGGGTGGAGGTAGATAGGACAGAACCCCGTTCCTCTCTCCTCGACCTTCTTATTCCCAAAGTGAGCTTGGACAGCAGGCTTCCTGGAGGTTCCATATGCCCCTGTAGCAGCTGTACTGCCATCTCATAGCAACCTGTCTTGGATGCTTTCCTTCTCCCTCCCCCTCCTACCTCTCCCTCCCTCTCCCTCCCTCTCCCTCCTCTCTCTCCATTATCCCCAGAAGTGACAGCTTTGGCAACACAACTTACTTTTCTCCCAAGAAATTTGTGCCAGTTTGTAAAAAAAGAAAAAGGCAGATTTTCTTGAGTTGTAGCCTCTGAACAAGGCCATAATTCCTACAGAGCTGTCCTCACAACCTAGACTCAAGCAGTCCTGGCCACAGTTCCCATTATTTATTGACCAAAGGCCTCCGCTTCATCTTACAGGATGTTCAGTTCTCAGAATGTTCAGCAATTTCTATGCCTATCAGCAAAGCATTGCTAGTGTATTGGTTACTTTTCTCAACGCTCTGACAGAAGCTGCCTAAGGAAGGGCTCCTTGGGGCTCACGGTTGGAAGGACGCCGTGCTGAAGAGTGTCTCTGGCTATGGGGGCCTAGTATGGGGCTTCTGATCACATGAAAGCTGCCTGAGTGACTGCTCCAAACTGTAGATCAGTGTGTGGGACTAGGCATTCCCAAGAGAGCTGTGCTGAATGAATTGATTGATAGTCTCAAGCCCTTCCTTGTGTGTGGAAGGGCAGATTCCTGAAAGTTAGGCAAGAACCAAACCCTGCCAACGTTGTGCTGCTTTCTTCCTGTTAACCTTAGCGGCCTCCGTGGGTCTTTTTTTCCTCTGTGGTTTTTACCTGACCTCTTAAAAGAAATCCTTCATTGCATCTAGTGTGCATATCTGAGTTTCCACCATCACTGTTTCTGAGGTTTTGGGCCATTATGATGTTTAAAATAAGGGTCATCTGAGCACGATAAGCCATGTGGTACTAAAGCATCCTTCAGACGAGTGAAATACCACTGAGCAAGCACGGCAAGGGCTTATGCAGAGTGGACATGTAGGAAGGAGGAGTGAATCACTCTCATGGAGTGGAGTGGCATGTGAGTTACCCTGAAAACTGAGACACAGTTGAGTGTTAAGAAGCCAGGAAACAGCATGGATATTGTCAGACGGGGTGATTCACCTCCATGGAGTTCAGTGGCATTGAGGTCAACCTGAAAGCTGAGACATCACTTAATGACTAGCAAGTGGGTAACTTATATACCATGGATATGTTGTACAGAGAAATCACACATGCACACACACACACACACACACACACCTGTGGCCTATGATGGCATGGCAGTCAATCTGAAAACTGGACATCACTGAGTGACTAGTTAACAGGTGACTTTCACAGCATGGGTATGTTAGGCAGAGAATGGATTCACCCCACTGGTTCCATCCTGCCTCTCAGAACTATGTATACGTTAAAAACAAACTGATTGTACAGCAATGAGTTTGCTCAGTGGATGAGACTACTTAATGTACAAGCCTAGCAACCTAATCCTAGACACCCGTATAAAGGTGGAAGGAGGGAGAAGCCAGACTACAGAGTTGTTCTCTGACATCTACAAGTATAGTGGGGCATGACGCCTACATCACACTGTGTGCATGTACACACACTATAGATCAGTTCTCAAACTATGAGTCGTGACCCCTTTAGAGGTCGATTGACCCTTTCACAGGTGTCACCTAAGACCATCAGAAACCTCAGATAAAACTACAGTTAGGAAGTAGCAATAAAAATAATTTTATGGTTGGGGGTCACCACAACATGAGAGACTGTATTAAAGGGGCACAGGATGAGGACCACCTCTATAACTATTTTTAAAACATATAGGTTCTTCATTTATGGGATTTTCATTTAATATTTTCAGATTGTGGTTGCCTGTAAGAAACCGAAATGTGGGAAATAAAATCACAGACAATGGGGCACTACTGTAGTTGTAGATATTTCCAAATAACTGTGTCACTAAATTAAAGAACAGTAGTGAAGAGAAGAGCAACAAGCAATGCATGGGCTCCTGTGCTAGCACACTCACTAGCACAAAGGCATCATCAGGCTGCTGCAACAACCCTCTGACTTTTTGTTTTGTTTTGTTTTGTTTTGTTTTGTTTTGTTTTGTTTTGTTTTTGAGACAGGGTTTCTCTGTGTAGCCCTGGCTGTCCTGGAACTCACTTTGTAGACCAGGCTGGCCTTGAACTCAGAGATCCGTCTGCCTCTGCCTCCCAAGCACTAGGATTAAAGGAGTGCGCCATCACCGCCGGGCCCTGATTTTTTTTTCCTATTTTTTTTTATTAGATGTTTTCTTTATTTACAATATCTCCTTTCCCAGGTCCCCCCCCCAAGAGAAAAGAAAAAAAATAAATTAAATTAAAAAAACAAAAACTAAAACAATCCCCTGTTCCCTCCCCCACCCTCCGCCTCCCCCTTCCCCACTCACCATCCCACCCGCTCCTGCTTCCTGGCCCTGGCATTCCCCTACACTGGGGCATAGAACCTTCACAGGGCCAAGAGCCTCTCCTCCCATTGATGACCAACTAGGCCATCCTTTGCTACATATGCTGCTGGAGTCATGAGTACCCCCACCCATGTGTACTCTTTGGTTGGAGTTTTAGTCCCTGGGAGCTCTGAGGATACTAGTTAGTTCATATTGTTGTTCGTCCTAAGGGACTACAAACCCTTTAGCTCCTTGGGTCCTTTCTCTAGCTCCTTCATTGGGGACCCTGTACTCAGTCCAGTGGATGGCTGTGAGGCTCTACTTCTGTATTTATTAGTCAGGCACTGTCAGAGCCTCTCAGGAGACAGCTACATCAGGCTCCTGTCAGCCAGCACTTGCTGGCATCCACAATAGTGTCCAGATTTGATGATTGAATATGGTAAGGATTCCCAGGTGGAGCAGTTTCTGAATTGTCTTTCCTTTAGTCTCTGCTCCATAGTTACTCTCTACAACTCCTTCCATGGGAATTTTGTTCCCCCTTTTAAGAAGGAACGAAGTATCCAGACTTTGTCTTCCTTCTTAAGTTTCTTATGGTTTGAGTTTGCAATAAGGACACATGCTCCACTATGTTCATAGCAGCCTTATTTATAATAGCCAGAAACTGGAAACAACCCAGATGTCTCTCAACAGAGGAATGGATACAGAAATTGTGGTACATCTACACAATGGAGTACTACTCAGCTATTAAAAACAATGAATTTATAAAATTCTTGGGGAAATGGATGGACCTGGAGAATATCATGAGTGAGATAACTCAATCACAAAAGAACACAAATGGTATGCATTCTCTGATAAGTGGATATTAACCTAGAAGATCGGAATACACAAAGTATAAACCGGCTCTGACTTTTTAAAAGGGCCACAGCTGCCCTAAGTCTTCTCCCCCTGCATCTGTCTGTAGCAAGCCTCCAATGCCAGGCCTGCTCCAGTAGATGTGGAGTCCTGGTTTCTCTAACAAGTCTACTTATGCTTAATGAGAGAAAGGAGAAATCACAGCTGGTATCCTGTTCAGAAAGACTTTTCTTTATTATTTTGGAGAGCAGAAATGTCACACCTCACTGCGCTAAGAAATACAGCTCAAGGGAGCTTGTGATGTGACCCAGAGAGGGACAGCATCCCAGCCAATGGCCCAGGAAGGAATCCTCTTTTTTTTCCTAGTTAAATGTCAAAAATGCTCTTTCTAAGCTCTATCCAGTAAGATCGGGTTCCTCCTCTGTTCAGCAGCGATGCTAATGGCTATTTGTAGCCAAGAAAGAGTAGAAATTGCTGACAGGATTCTATTTCTTCTGCAACGAGCTGTTGTAGGTGCTGGCTGGCACGGTGCCCCGTGTTCCTTAGGACTGATCATATCCTTGCTGCCACGTGTGATTTATCCATTCTCCATTTCATCTGTCCACTGCTGACTGCTTTTGACCTCCTGCCCTGCCGTAGTCTCTGGACAGCCAGCAGATAGGCTGTTGTAACCAAGCCATGGGGACAAGCTTTGAAACAGTGACCATTATACAATGCAGAAAAAGAACAGCAAATAAATTTACATGGTGTGTAGGTAGGTGTGTGTGTGCATGTGCGTGTGCATGTGCATGCGTGTGTGTGTGTGTGTGTGTGTGTGTGTGTGTGTGTGTGTGTGAGCATGTGTGTGAGCGTGTGTGTGTGTGTGTGTGTGTGTGTGTAGAACCCAGCTATGTTTTTCTAGTATGAAGGACTACTATTATAGGGATTCATGTATTAGGGTCTATATTGATTGCCCCATGAGTACTACAGACAGTTCAAAAGTTTGGGGACTTACCTTATTTATAAAAGGTCAAAATCAGAAAACAGGTTCTTGTAAACAGAAGGGACCATTGGTGGGTCTTGATCAGCAGGATTTGGGAATTCCTGCTAGGTTATAGTGTGCCCCAAGTGGCTTTGCTTTTGTGCCATGTGGTCAGTCTGTTTTGTTTTCTTCACTGGGTACTGCTGGTGTAGGACAAGGAGCAAAGGATGGCTGTGGGCCAGGGAGTGAGTAGAGAGAGCTTGCAGAGGCTGAGAGGGCCCCTGTGTACAAGCAAGGTTGGAAGGAAAGGTGAAGCCATGGCAGCAAGGAGACCTACTGGACAGCAAGCTATACGATGCCAAAGAGCAAAGGAAAGAGGATAATGAGAGACGCAAATTCCATCTCCAGCAGCAGCAGCACCACATCTTAGCTCCTGAGCTAAGGACTTCTAAATGCACCAACCTTCCCACCAGCTCATTCTATGACCTTGAGCAACGACCTTCCTCTCTTCTCCATCAGGCCTCAGTTGCCCCATGTATCCAATGACATCCCAGGGTTCTTCGGGCACCAGGCAAGCATGTGGCACTCAATCTACTTTATTATTTCTGTTTTCTAGGAATAGAGCTATGCCCTCCAGGAAAACGGTTCATTATTACCATGGTGGCAAGTTTCGTGGCCATGGCAGGCCAGTTCCTCATGCCGGGGCTGGCTGCGCTGTGCCGGGACTGGCAGGTGCTGCAGGCCCTCATCATCTGTCCCTTCCTGCTCATGCTGCTCTACTGGTCGTGAGTACTCTTCATTATGTAACATAACACATCACACATGCACCTGGCTGCAGGCCTGACCTCCTCTGTGTTAACATGTTTTTCCTGACAAGGTCTCACCTCAAATAAGTCTTTCTCAACACACTCCTCTCAGATACACACATTCTCTGTCTGTCTCTGTCTCTCTCTCTCTCTGCCCCCCCCACCCCGTGTGTGTGTGTGTGTGTGTGTGTGTGTGTGTGTGTGAAGTGTTTACATTGTTCATAATGTTGAATGAGACCCTCTGTGCCGTGCCCTAACCCCAATGGCTGACAATCTATGCCATCACACTAACCTGCTTCTTATCTTAAGAAGAATACCTATAAATGGATGTGCAAGTTGGTGGGAAGGTTTTGTGTTAGGATGGGACATGTGGAGGGAGGTGCTGAATGAGTGATTATAAAAAGCTCCCTGTCTTCTCTGGTTAGGGGTGAATGAATTTCAGTTCAAATCTGGCTCATCCTCTGTGTTTGCAAATAAAGACTTACTGGAAGACAGTCATTCTCATATTCTCATATGCATTGCCTATACTTACTATGTCAGCAAGGGTAGAGCCCACACAGCTGAAAATACTTATCAGATCCTTTAAAAACAAACAAACAAACAAACAAACAAAATGTATCTGCCATGCTCCCCAAAGCACAGTGAATTGAGCTGCTTGAACTTGCCTTCCTACTATGATGGACTGAAACTTTCTGATGGGAGATCCCTCCCTCGAGCTGTTTCTGTCAGGTTCTTGGTCAGTGACTCAAAAACAACAAATACATTCAAGAGCTCCATTCTAGCCCATGGGCAGGCACCCAAACACAGATCCCTAGACAGATTTCAGGTTTGGAAACCTCATGCTGCCTCTGTGACTGCTCCGTTGGAACCCTCTCGTTCCAGTGCAGCTCAGCACTGTACTTTTGAAGTGATTCATTTCACTCAGTAACCGTGTACTTATAGAAAGACCCATGTCTGTCTGTCTTTCTGTCTACCATGCCCCATGCTTAGTTTGGGCTAGGACAGCCCCAGCCACTTGTCCCAAACCTCTCTAATTCTCTACTTTGACAGCTCTATGAAAAGTGGGTCACAATCATTCTATCTCAGGGGTTGTTTTAAGACTGAAATGATGTATCCAAAAGGATGCATGCAAGAACAATCTAGAGGGAGACTTGGGGACAGAGCCTAAAGTCCTTCCACTGAACAGACATGTAACCTTTGGCAGGTTGTTTAACCTCTGGTCCTCAAGTCCATCAGTGCCCTTAAGGCATAACAGTAAATAATTGGGTTGGGAGAATTAATACAGACACCTTAACTGATGCCTGTTACCTAGCATCACATATGTTAATGGTTATAATCAACATAATTATATTTTATATCTACATTGATAATATTGATATATATATATCAAATATTAATGCTATTTGGCATGTGTTAGGTCTTAATTTCCCACAAGTATTAGCTGCTACTGCCACGGTTGTATCACCCTTAATAGAAACCTTGTGTGGAAGCAGCAATAATTGTCAGGAGACATGTATCCCTCTCTTCCCTACTAGCCTTTAAAGGCGCCACAAGAGTCAGTGGCTTTGACGACTGTGTGGGTGCCTGCCCTTTATCATCACCTCTCTCATTACCGCTGTCCTGCCATCTCCTCCTGTTGGCTCCGTTCTTTGATAAGCTCCAGTGACTGCTGGAGGGAGAGGTAAATGGTAGTAGCATCCGGCCAGCACAACCAGCTGTTGGTAGCAAAGTACAGAGAGTGACACATTTTCCTTAACAAGGAAGTATTTACTGCCTGCATTCAGGGTGCCCAGCAGGATGCTTGGTGGCTGCTAGCTCTCGAAGGAGCAGACTCAGAAGCCCAGAAGCTAAGCAAATCAGTTGCCCAGTGCAGATCCTCAAGCCAAAAGCTGTGGTGGTAGCAAGCTATAAAGATAAAGGTGTGGAAGGGCTCTTGTCAAGATGGTAGACGGGAAGTGAGCATAGAGAAACCTCCAAGGATTTACCCTGAAGAACCTACCTGCCTCCTCACAAATTTCCAGAACCTTCTAAAAATAGTGCCACCGATTGGGAATAGAGTGTTTAAAACATGAGCCTGTGGGGACGCTTCAGATTTAAACTGTAACCCCCCTGTGATTTGGATGTGGGGTTTTTCCACACCCATTCTTATGCCAGGAGCTTGGTTTTCAGTATAATGGTGTTGGTAGGCAGTGGGACCTTGCAGGGGTTGGGGTCTTGTGGTTTGGTGATTAGAAGTATGCCCATAGAATGAATTGACACTGATCTCACAGAGCAAGTGACTGACCCCTAAACCTCTCTGGCATCTCCCTCATCATGTGATTTCTGTCACACACATTCTATTCTTATGCTTCCACCCACCTGAGGTCCTCACCAAATATCTAACCAAGCCCCGTCTTGAACTTTCAGTCTTACAAACTATGGGCTTTGTGTGCCGCCCTGGCATAGACATTTTGTTTTAGCAACAGAGAAAGGTCTAAATACAGGCTTGGTGTACAATTAGAACTGAGCTCCTTGAATAAAGCCAAGAATCAAAGACTAGAAAATCTTTGCTCACCACAGGGTCTCCACCCACAGCTAGCTGACTCCCTGAACTGTAGACAGAAAAAGATTCTCTCAGGAAAAAAAAAAAAACCCAAAGCTTTGAAGTCTGTACTACGCATGTGCATGCGCATGCATGCACAAATTTTAGCCACTTGCCAAGGCTGAGATGTGGACCTTCTAAAGTTAACAAAGCCTCTGAGGAGACACACAAGGCTCACACAGAAGAAAATTATTGACAAGGATGAGCTCACAGGCAAAATTCATACATTCATGCGGGAAGGTGTTATGAAGGCCAAAAACTGTAGACTTGGGAGTTTGCCTCTCAGAGACCACAGAGCACAGAATAATCTGAAAGGAAAATTAGCTATTATTTGAGTGCCTACCCCAGGATGCTATTATTATTCTAGATATGGCACCTGCACACAAACAAGGTGTTACTCTCCGAAAATACAGAAGGCAGGCACAGGTGAAATGGAGCCCATAGATCACAGCCCCACCCCACCCCCAAATAAGCCAGGAAGAGGCTTGTCTTAGGGTTACTATTCCTGTGATGAGTCACCATGACCAACTTGCATAGGAAAGTGTTTATTTCCCTCACAGTTCCATGTAACAGCTCATCATCAAAAGCAGTGAGGGCAGGACCTCAAACAGGGCAGGAGCTGATGCAGAGGCCATGGAGGGGTGCTGCTTACTGGCTTGCTCTTCATGCTTGCTCAGCCTGCTTTCTTATAGAACCAGGACTATCAGCCCAGTGATGGCATGACCCACAATGGGCTAGATCTCCCCACATCCATTACTAATTAAGAAAATTTCCTCCAGGCTTGCCTACAACCCGTCTTATGCAGGCATTTTCTCCACTTGGGGCTCCTTCCTCTCAGATGACTTTAGCTATGTCAAGTTGACATAAAACTACCCAGTACAACTGACCACTTGTCGACTTGGCACACAAACTCATCACCGTAAAGCCACAATCTTTCCCTTCTAGTTCATCCCCAAGATCACATATTAATATAAACACTGCAATATAAAACATTTTACAAACTTAAAAAGGCCCACAATCTTACAAACTCAAACACTTTAAAAAGTTAAGTCTCTTAATAGAAAAAAAAATCTAGTCTCTCAATTGTGAGAGATCATAATCAGAAATAGGTTTAATACTTTCTTACTTCGAGAGGAAAAAAAAATCAAGGCACAGTACAATCAAAGCAAAGCAAAACTGAATTCCAACTGTGTAAATACTCAATGTCCAATGTCTGGGACCCACTCACAATCTTCTGGATGCTTCCAAGGGGCTTGGGTCAATTCTCTGGCTCTGCCCTCTGCAGCACTCACAGTTTGTCTTATAGGCTTGAGCAGTCTCCACTCCACTGCTACTGCTGTTCTTGGTTCTGGCATCTCTAAGATGCTGGGGTATCTACTGTAACTGGGCTTCACTTTCATCCATAGCCCCTCCTGGGTTCTCTTCATGTTACTAAGCCTCAACTTTTCCATGACCCCTTCAATGCTGGGGCTTCAACTGCTACTGAGGCTACACCCTCCCCAGTGGCCTATCCCAGTCTCTCACATTTCTGATCCTCAGCTGCTCTTCATGCCCTCTTCAGTCTTTAAAACCAGTACCTTCTGGGTAGCTTTTATATTATCAAGTTCAGCTGCCAGCATGAGGTACAACCTTGGCTCTCTCTGAAACCCAGCTTCTGTGTGCCAGCCCTGAGGAAACACTTCCCAAAAGACTTCACCTCAGTGATGTTGGTCTCTTGTTAATCATAACCGATTCTTCAGCTCCAGCTGACCAGACACCAAAAATTCTTCATACAAATTGCCCAGTAGAATCTTTGCTTTCCTCCGAAATTTCCCAAGCCAGGCCTCTATCATCTGTACTGTTCTCGACATTCTTATCTTCCAAGCTCCTATAGATCAGCTCACCAAACTTAAAACACTCAATGGCTTTTCTGGCCCAAAGTTCCAAAGTCCTTCTACAGTCCTCCCAACAACATTGTGAGGTCTGTCACAGCAATACTCTACTATTCCAGTAACAATGCCTTTCCTAGTTAGGGTTTCTATTGCTGTGAGGAAACATCACAACCAAAGCAAGTTGGGGAAGCAAGGGTTCCTTTGGCTTACATTTGCTTATCACTGTCTGTCACTGAAGGAGGTCAGGACAGGAACTCAAACACAGCAGGAACATGGAGGCAGGAGCCCATGCAGAGGCCACAGAGGAGTGCTGCTTACTGGCAGGCTTGCCTAGAGCCCAATCTTTTGAAGATAGTTTCTTAACTGAGGTTCCCTCTTCTCAGATGACTTTAGCTATGTCTAGTTGACATAAAACTACTGACAACACCTATGCTTTGAGAATATCTATCCTTTTGTCCTGTTGGATAGAGGCAGCCACTGTGCTTTGGGCTGTGTGATGTAAGGCAATGCCTACACAGTGGACAGTAGACTCACCTGAAGGTCTCATTAGGGAGGTGTTTTGGAAGTGACCACAGTGCAGTTTGTTAATCTGGCTCATGAGAGTAAGAGAGGAAGCTGGGGTTGTGTCTTTGGATAGGAGGGGCTCATAGGGAGCCCAAGGTCCTCTTTCCATTGGAGTCTGGGGATGATGGATGAGGTTGGCTGCTGCAGAGATCCCAGTGCTGAAGGCAATGGAGGAAGAAGGTGTTCTCAAATGTTAATTTTACAGTTATCTAGGTAAGGTGGAGCCAAGAGATCTGCAGGTGTTCATAAGAAAAAGTAGTTTCTTGCTCACAGTTCTGAAGAGGAGGGGTCACACAACATCCCATATGGCCATATGAGGAAGTACCCGAAAACAGAGGGGAGGAGGAGAATACAAGGTGTACAGGAGCCTTTATTGTAATTTCTTCAGGAAAGATCAGATGAGGCATAGTAGGAAGGTTAGGGATTAGCTAGTATGGGGGCATAGAGCTGTCCCCAGCTGTCTGCTACTCAGCCCTGAGGTTATCATAGAAGGTGGGTAGCTGCTTGATATAAGAGTCTGATCTAGGTCTAGGAGGTTGTTAAGGTACGGCCTCTAGATTGGTTAATTTGTATGTGAAACATGAAGTTGAGCCTCTTAGTATTATTAAGAATGAGTTAACCTTTGGCAGAGCTGGACAGGATGCTCTAGGATGAGCAAGGCCTCCACACATCCAGACATTGGCAAGTTAAGAGGCATGCTTAACATAAAGCCAGCCCTATACAAGTGCGAGGACAAGGCTACCAGGACAAGACAGCATAAGTAGTGTGACTTTGGCAAAGATTTTCCTGAGTGCAGGTGCCCTTTGGTGATTGGAAGGTCTGTGTGACATGGGCTCTGGGGGAGGATTTCTACCCCACCCCCACCAGGAGTGAGTCTGAGAACCAAAGAGCTGCTTGGGGATGCTTTCAGCTCATGTTACCCTTGGGTGAGGTAGAACCAGCTGACATTTCTCTGTGGGCTGGAGATGAAGGAGGTGATGCAGAAGGCAAGGGATGAGGGGTGCAGAGAGAACAAGGGTGAGCTTGCTTGTGGGTGGGCACCCCAGGGTGCTGCACAGAGGCACTTAAGTACTCTGTCATGAAGCAGGTACAGAAGAGACTATACCTGTGAGTGGGAGCAGTCAAAGGTAAGTAAAGGTATCTGCAGCCTCCATGCTTCCTGTCTTAGGGCCAAGTAGAAATAATTTCTTAGTCGTTTGCTTAACCGTTCATTAGTCCTTAGGAAAGGGCAGCACGGCTTAGTCCTAATCCAGAAGAATGTCATATCGACCCATCCTTTTCCCAGGTAAACCCTTCCAGCCTCACCACACACAAATGAATGAGCAGAATAAAAGTCAAGATCTGGGCTGGAGAGATGGCTCAGTGGTTAAGAACACTGAGCAACCACATGGTGGCTCACAACCATCTGTAATGAGCTCTGATGCCCTTTTCCCATGGGTCTGAAGACAGCTACAGTGTACTTATATATAGTAAATAAAATCTTTTTTTTTAAAAAAAATCAAGATCTAGAACACCAGAGGGCAGAAGAATAAGAGGGATTCTGCCAAGTGAAGCAGGAAGATGGGGGGGGGGGGGG